>NC_045556.1:18312568-18437568 GCF_009769535.1 Thamnophis elegans | reverse complement strand
GACTGCATTCCGGGGCTCTGTAAGTATCCGCACAAGAGTTTTCTCATCCAGGCTGTGCAGGGGAACGACCACCGGTAAGCGTCCCACAAATTCAGGGATCATGCCAAATTCAATCAGATCCCGGGCTTCGACGTGTCGAAGCAAGCGGTCTTTCTCTTCCATCTCTTGCTCAGAATTGGACTCGCTGCTCAGATTAGCCAAGTCGGCGGCAGCTGCGGCTCTTCTGCCTTTCCCCAGATTTGACGAGGCACCGAAGCCAAGATACTGCAAGGCAAAAGGTTCTGGCTTTAATAACAAAACTAAAGCTAATGTTTCGTTCTGGGGGTGTGAAAATGCATTGCAGGAAATTATACAAAGCGCATATGGGAGGAATCACCCTTTAGCTAAGGATCTTTTCCAAAACTGTGATGGGATAGAGGAAAACCTCTGTATTGTATGTAAGTAAGTTCAGTAGATACTGAATGCAACCAAGAGAACATGGAGTCAGCCTTTTTAAATGAATCATAAAATCCACTGGTTTATAAATTAGACTGGATGTTTACACACTTCATATAATTTGTAAATTTAGATACACGGAGATTCCAATGTGATATATAATGTTTTCCCCTATTTGGTTTGTAAAACTGAAGTTTAATTGTTGTCATTCCTCTATTTTTTCATGAGAAGTTTAAAGAGAGGGCTTTCAACAAGATCAACAAATCAGTCTAAATTGGATATAGCTTATCCAGAAACTTCACAACAGGATTTGAATCCATTTTTTCCATCTAAAGGCCCTGGATAAACAAATTTAGTCCAAAAGAAGTCATTAAAGCAACTAAAGAACAAGATAGCTTTCATCTTTCAGACAATGACAGCATTTCTCCTAAAAAGGATATGGTTATTAATGAATATTCTCTTCTATTGGATTAACAAATATTTAGAGTGCTGGATGCAAACTGCCAGACATCAGGACTTCTTGAAGACATTTCTGACTGGAAGCTTGTAATTTAAAAAAGAATTTTATGCAAACAGTGTCAACTGGTCACAGTTGAAAAGTATACAATTTTGTTATGTCCTGCTGTCTCTTTGTGGTATAAGGTAGTCTGGGAAAAATAGCAGGCAACAAAAAAAGGATGCTTGATGGTTTCAATTAATGTACAATATTAAAAAAGTTGGCAAAACATTTTCAATGTTGTATTTGACTGTTTCTGTAAAACTTAATTCTCCTCATAAAGGGTGCAGCACCTCCTTTAATTCACCTGTTCTTATAACATCTATTTTTCCCCCTAAGTGACATATATATTTAAATATTAAAAACTTTTGGTATTACACATAATTATTTAATGCATTGCATTATGCTTTTAGCAAAACAGACTGCAATAATCTAAAATATGGCCACTGTAGAGTCTGTGTAGAGCAACCTGGATGCTAGACAATAAATTTGTGGGTGAAAATACAGTCTTTTAAGCTTCAATATCCCATTTTTAAAGGTGGTCTCCAAAATGAACGTAACAAACTCCAGCTCCCACTGCATTTAAAACAGGAGAGCTATTAACCCATACTGAATGATCCTCAAACCAAGATAATCAAAATTGTGTATTCATATATAAAATCTCTTCCCCATTTATCAGTTTCCTTGCAAAAATATTATCCGTTTGGGTCACCACGATGTAAAAAAGATGTGGAGACTCTAGAAAGAGTGCAAAGAAGAGCAACAAAGATGATTAGGGGACTGGAGGCCGAAACATAGGAAGAACTGTTGCAGGAACTGGGTATGTCTAGTCTAATGAAAAGAAGGATTAGGGGAGACATGATAGCAGTGTTCTGATATCTCAGGGGCTGCCACAAAGAAGAGGGAGTCAATCTATTCTCCAAAGCTCCTGAAGGCACAAGAAGCAATGGATGGAAACTAATCAAGGAGAGAAGCAACTTAGAGCTAAGGAGAAATTTTCTGACAGAAAAATTAACCAGTGGAACAACTTGCCTCCAGAAGTTGTGAATGCTCCAACACTGGATGTTTTTAAGAAGATGCTGGATAACCATTTGTTTGAAATGGTGTAGTGTTTACTGCCTAAGCAGGGTGTTGGACTAGAAGACCTCCAAGGTCCCTTCCAACTCTGTTATTCTATTCTATTCTATTCTATTCTATTCTATTCTAAATATTGCTGGCATCAGCACTGCATTTTAACTTAAGACTGAGCAAAATTAACCAGGACTTAGAAAATTTGCCTACCATACTGAATGATCCTAAAATCTATTTTCCTTGTGAGCTGAACTGAATGATATCTTTGCCTTTTAATGGTGACCTCTGGAGGATATTTAGCAGAGTTCTCTTCTTTATATAGCTAAAGCATGCAATTTCCTTACCTTTTCATTTTTCCTCCGGCTGATGATTCTATCCAGACCATTAAATGCACCAGAAGCAACAAAGAGGATGTTGGTTGTATCAACCTGCACTGTTTCACCGCGTAATTTGCGGGAATTCTTCTCTGGGACATTCACAATGGTGCCTTCCAGTAATTTTAACAACCCCTATGTAAAAATAGGAGAGGCCTAAGCAACACATTCATTCTTAAAAACAAGTTCAGGCAGTTTACAACAGTAACTAACTGCGGCCTATGGGAACCGTCAAACGGGCACTGAATGAATGTAATTACACAACTGTCCTTCTGTTTCCTTAACAGGTCTTGAGAGGCAAATCAGAGAGTTCCAATAGGACAAAATGTGTGGAGCTCAGGGTTGAACTGTAGAGTCTTTTGTGCTCTCTGAGCTTAGTTGGTCCCAGATGTTTTATTACCCAACTAGGTAATAACTTCAGTGGGAGTGTAGAATTTGCTCAAGGTACAGAAGCTTGCTCTGCCAATTTTGGTAAGGGTGTGATTTTCTCCTACACAAAGATGCATGAACCTGTTAAGAAAGGGAGTGATGAGCTCCCATAAGCATTATCAATGCTTAGTGTGAACGCCCATGAAAGAGTTAAGAAGGCGGCTTAGAAAATAACTTCTGCCTCAGTCTTGCACCTCCCAGGGAAATAAAACTGGTTCTTCTCTCAATCGGGGCGGGAAAGCGAAGGTTACCTACTTGTTGAACTCCTTCTCCTCCCACATCCCGTAACTGGTGAATGCCTGGAACGCTGCCAATCTTATCCACTTCATCCAGGAAAACAATGCCTGCAAATTAGAGGCAGCTTTTGAATTACACAAACAATTAGCATATAAGGTACCCTGTTTTTTTTTCTAGGATGGTAGTGACAAGGGGAGAAAATGCTCCCTGAGACATACACTTGGAATAAAAAGAGGTGGTCAAAGATAAAAAAATATCTGGTTCAATAATAGCAAAGTTATAAGGAGCAACACAAAGGTGCATTTTTCAAGAGGCAACTGGATTTTATTTAAATCAAGTCAATTTAAATCACAATTTAAATCACTAGTAAAAAGTCTTGATTTAAATCAACCCAATTTTAAACCATAATTTTTGAAGAGCAATTGTCATCTCTGTCCCAGAACGGCTCCTCCTCTGACCTGCCGTTGACTCACTGAACAGTCTCAATATGGCAGAATATACAGCCTCATGCTACATAACTAAGCTCCATTTCATGCTGAATAAACTAAATTAGGAATGTATCTTAAATAGAAAACTATAGATTTTTACTCCAAAAGCATTTTATTAAAATAAATTTGATAAAAATAAAAAAAATCTAATTTAAATTAAAAAATCCGTCTTTTTAATTATTTTGTTTTTAAAATAATCATCTATTTTTATCCACCCTGTTTTCTCTTCTCATCCAAGAAGCTCTTCAGAGCTGAAGAAGCTTCTTGGATGAGAATGAAACATCTCTAAAGAAAAAAGAAGGAAGTCCACTTGCCTCTTGAAAAAGCACTTTTGGGACAACCATGACCTGGAGGACTGAGAATCTCCACAAACATAAGGAGCAGCCCTTAGCTATGCTTTGAGGGAAGGGCACGGGAAATGGTTTTATCTTGTTGAGCCATTGGATTTGTAGTTGAGTCAGGAAGGAAAAGAAAGTCAATTTGAGAGTAAGAGCAATGCTCCTTCAATCAGCCACATGGATAATTCCAGCTGGTCAGATCTCCAATGCTGCATGCTGCATGTGTAATTCTTTTCATTTTCCCACAAATCTAATCTTTCCCTAAAAATTACTATCAGGGGATGCTTTGGTACTGTTGAAATAATTAACTTCATTCCTTTCAACTAAATCCTATTTTATGATGGGAGTAGCATGTAACAAGGAGGAGAAAATAACTGAATGCAGCAACACTGAATTCTAAATGAAGGGGAAAAAATAATAGCACGACATGGTTTTGGAAAGGGGAAATGGCTTTACCTTGTTGAGCCTTTTCTACGTTGTAATTTGCGTCCTGCAGCAGCTTTGCAATGACAGACTCAATATCTTCTCCAACATAACCAGCTTGAGTCAAAGTGGTACAATCACAGATTGCAAAAGGAACATCCAGGCACTTGGCCAAAGTCTGGGCCAGCAGAGTTTTACCTATTCGTTATTTTTTTAAAAAAAATCTGTTAGTGCAAATCACAGAATTGGAGTTTCAAATGCATTTTATTTTGCCATGGAAATAATGATTACCAGTTGGGTGGTGTGACTGTTCTAGCTGGGGAAAAAAACCAATGCATTAAAACAGTGGTTCATAACCTGTGGTGCATGGATCCCCTGGTTGGGGGGGAGGCATGTCATTACAGAGAGGCCTGCAATGTGATGGTTTAAATCTTGAGTTTTGGGGGTCCATGGCCACAAAAGATATTTAAGGATCCGTGCTGAAGAAAATGTTGAGAACCACTGCCATGGTTAATAGCACACACTTTTTCAAAATTTGCAGGGATTTGTCATGTAAGTTTGTCATACAAGTTTGTCATACACACACAGCAGTAGATGTAAATATTCTTAATACACATCAAAGTACTTGAATTTTGAGTTATCACTACGATTCTGGTATTCAAGAGGACTTCTTTCTCCTATGACCAGTCTTGATAATCTTGTTTATCACTGACAAATAAATATGAAGGGCCCTCATGGGAGCTTATGGGCTCTTTGTATTAAATCCAAATTAGCTTTTAGAGGAGCAAATCCTAATTGGATTCCTGGAACAAGAGGTGTTTAGAAAGCTACAAAAGAGATGGTATGATTTATAGCCAGAGAAACGCAGGGAAACAGAGGTGGCTATTATTTAAAAGCCAAACTGCATGATCATAAAATCATCAAACTAAGCTGAACTATTCTTCAAGCAGCAGAAATAAAAAAAAATCCTGTATTTTGGGCTAAAGAAGAATTTTGTTCAGTTTGGAAGGTATTTATTTTTTTCAGAGCATAGTGGGAAAGTGTCTGTGTGGGCTAATGATATCATTGTAGGTACAGTGGACTGGAGCTTTCCAATTGTTTCCTGTGATTGGGGAGGGAGTCTGTTCAGCAGCAGAGATAGGGATGCAGGAAGCTGCACAGAACTTTATGCTTTTTTTAAAAAAAGAAATCTGCTGCCAAATATCCATAAGGCCAACTGAGTAGCATCAGGGACAGCTGATCCACTCATGCTACATGATAGCTTCTGTTCCTTTTTGCCAATTTATTCAAACTTCATTTACTTTATTAAATGTACATAAATGTTTATGTACATAAATAAATGCACGTGTATTTATGTGCTTTCAACTAAATGTGCTTCAAACTTTGTATGTTTTTTATTCATTCTTTTACTGCTTTAAAAAACAGTAAACAAAACAAAACAACACAAAATATACTATATACATCGTGAAAGAAAAAGAAACCCCATAGATACAATGTTTTTAAAATAAAAAGAAAAAAAGTGTATCATTTTAACAATAACTATTTACAATTCTATGTAAAGTTAACTAATGCAATTATTATTCAAGTAATACTGTATAACTCTAGTACATTTATGAAACTACCATATTTGTTAACCTATTGCATTTTGCACAATACTTTCTAAATTTGATTTACGATCCGACAGGGCTTACACACCTGAGCCAGTTGGTCCAAGCAGCAGAATATTGCTTTTTTCAAGCTTGATGTCATCATGGGCAGAATCTAATACTTCGCCTCCTCGTTTTTCTGGAGGCATCTGTTGATTCACCTGCTGCTGCATGGATGCCCCTAAAGCGTTGCCGTGCGGACTAATGCCAGCAATCTGGAGAAGTTCTGAAATACACAAGCATTCCACAAACTGAGAAACGAAGTGACTTGATGGGCCATACAGTGTGCACATTTACAATTCCAAACATTCTTCCACTTGCCTGAAAGTTACCAGAGAGAAGACCATTAGAAACTAGTCTTGCAGTACAACAGCTTAGTTAAGACACCTCAAAAATTTCTGGATTGCTTTAATATTGACTGTTTGAATTGGAGGTAACAATGCAGGTCACATTCAACACTAAGCCATTAACCGTGGTTCATAAACCACGACAGCTGCACTTGCAAAACATTCCAACGCACAGACAAAACAAACAAGCATTTGGTTCAGGTCAAGGGTGGATTTAGGTTCTAACAAACGGTTTAGCAACGCAGGAATATTCCATTTAAACCAAGTAAATAATTCAGATTTCCACAAAAATGATAGCTACGCATTATGCCTTTATGAAATATTGAAATATTTATTCTGCAAGTAATTAAAACACATGTTTGGTTTCTCTTCAAATCGTGTAAATCTTTCACAATAAAGTTAGGGGAAAGCTTTAAAAAGTCAAATGTTCCTGGCAACCCTGTAACATGTAATATTGCATCCTTTTTTTAAAGATTAATTTAGGACTTTGTGCCCTTCCATTCATTCATCACAGATCCCAGGAGTGTCCTTGCATTCTAGTTTCGGCATCGTTAATGTAAAATGAGAAAAAAATCCAACAACAGGATAATAATTCCATTCCATAGCCTACATGGAAATATTTAAAAAATAAATTTCTGACAGATTTCAGCCGGTAAAAACCTGAGGAACTATTCATTTTATCTCTCCTCGTTATTTACTGTGTGTTTATTTATTCCAAGTAAACATTGACTACAGTGGGGTAAAGAGGCCAAATTCTGATTTACATGGAGAACCTTCTGAAAAAAACAGAGATCTGAACATCCCTGAAGTGGGTAAATCTGTATCTGAATAGAACCACTGCAGTCTGCAGGAAAAGGTTCACAATTAAATCCTTTTCTAGCCAATAAGTGTGTCTTTATACACAGAAATTAAGCAACTAAGTAAATACATAATCTGATCTGGTCTATTTCTTTCTTTCTTTCTTTCTTTCTTTCTTTCTCTTTCTCTTTCTTTCTTTCCTTCAATGCCCTTTCATCACCTGTGGGTTAAAAGTGGCAAAGGTGAGACACAAATTCACCTTCACAGCGAAAATGAGGCTCAGGTGTCTGGTTGAAAAGTGAACACACGATGGAGTTGTAATGTTTCTTCACAGCTGCAGTTTAAATGCTACTTGTGGTTAAAATAAGGGGGGGGGAGATATTGCAGAGGAGGCCATGAGGAGAGACCACTTACTTGTAAATCTGTACTCATCCTCCCGTCTTCTTATCTCTAATTCTATGAGACAGGATGAAAATAGTAATATGATGGAGAAAGAGATAGAGATATATTAAAAAGCACTACATTTTCTTCACCTCTTGCCCTCTTCTGAATACAGGTTTATGGATCAACGGACATCACTAACAGCAAGGAAAAGACATGCTCACCCACACACATACACTCACCAGTGAAATATTTACAATTTTATAATGCAGCTTATAAATGACACAGAAGACTTGCTAATACAAGCATATATGGTTTTTACATGGCAATAAAAGAAAAAAAAAACAAATTCTGCAGCGTTTTATTGCGTACAGGTTTTATTGCGTACAGGTAGTCCTCAATTTACAACCATTCATTTAGTGACCATTCGAAGTTACAACAGCACCGATAAATGTGACTTATGACCATTTTCACACTTACAATCCATGGTCATGCGATCAAAATTTGGATGCTTGGCAACTGGTTCGTATTTATGATGGTTGCAGTGTCCCGCGGTCATGGGATTTACCTTTTGCGAACTTGTGACAAGCAAAGTTAGTGGGGAAGCCAGATTTATTTAACAATCATGTTACCAACTTAACAACTGCAGTGATTCACTTAACAACTGTGGCAAGGAAGGTGTAGAACAGGGCAAAACTCACTTAACACCTGTCTCGCTAATCAACAATTTTGGGCTCAATTTGGTCGTAAGTCAAGAACTACCTGTGATAAACGTCTAGCCAGAAAGAAAGTTCTGCTGAAATCAATAGGATTTCCTCCCAATATTGCAGTCACATGGGATAAAAATGGGAAAATATGGGATAAAAATGGGAAAATATTTCTGTATCAGATAGTGCCAAAGAAGCCTTCATATTGAAGACTAAAGAACTTAGTAGTTCTACTCTTATAATATAGCAAATCCCTAATGCGCCCTTTTAATATCAGCATAATTATAGGAAATCAAATGTTTTGATTAAACTACACCCCTTAATAATACAGTCACTTACTCTCGTGATGGCTGCAACATTTCCATGAATTTTTAAAATAGTAATACTGCATTTTTGTCTGTCTGATGATTTGTATTAATCTGTTTTTTTTTAAATTTGCTAATAATAGTATGTATGCCATGCTGAAAATAACTTGGCTTTGGCCCTATACAGTTTTTATTACTGCTTACAGCAGAATCAAAGGTATCTAAACTGCTTATCCATTAAGAAAATATTTGTCATTCGGGATTCATAAATTCCTTATGTGAATTTATTTGCAAACACCAGAAAGAATTCCAGCTGTTAGTTCCTATATGTTGAAAGTACAGAGAATATGTAACTAAAACAGGTATTTAAAGCAGCTTTTAAAATATTTTAATAACGGGAAAGAAAAACTGCTCTAGAAGGCAGTAAAAATTTTTGGTCTGCTCTCATTGCAGTCTTCCATTTGAAGATCTATTTTTTACCTCAAAAAACTGTATTTCAATTTGATTTATTTCAAATATATATATCTTCCCTCATTTTCTTTTCTGTGGCCTCTTTTAGATATGTGTTTTCTACCTTTTTTCAGCTTTATTTTTTATTTATTTTAAGTTATTAAGGAAGACTTAGGACTAATCAGGGGGATAATAGTTTTACTATTAAGGGCTAATTTGCAAAAAAAAAAAAAAAAAATTAAAAAGGAGAAAATAACAAGTACCACTTATCCGCTCCTTGTGTTAAGTGAGCTACTAACACCAACACCCTCTGCATTTTTTTTTAAACAGTCATTTTCACGTAGACCACAGGAGGAAAGTTTGTGCCAAGCTGTCCCTGAACACAACGTAAAATGCTCTACCAACCTCTTGGAGTCAGAGAAGCCTGTTTTTCAACTTCGGCTTGTTGCCTCAGATTAGCAGGGATGTTGTTGTAGATTCTCTTGTAGTGATTGTACACGGCAACCGAAAGCACCTTCTTTGCGAAACACTGACCAACAACGTACTTGTCGAGGTAGTTATAAATCTAGCAGAAAAAAGCCAACACATCCTCAACGACACAAGGGGCTTCATTCAATAGAGAGAAAGAATAAAAATCCAGGGTCAGAGGGGGAGGGAAGGCCTGACTGCTAAGGCTTCAGGGCTGTTGTTTACCTTTCAGCTAGTTAAGATTCAAGAGGTTTTTTTTTCCCTCTGCAAACTGTTTTTAATACTGTGAGCTTTTAAGATTCTTTGTCTGCCCCATTGCTTTGGGGTGGGGAGTTGACAATGCAGAGGGTTTTTTTTTTTTAATGATGGGAAAGCTCTCAGGTGGCAACTGCAGCAAACACTCTTTTTCTAAAGTTTTTCAAAACTATAATGCCGTGATGGCGAACCTATGGGGCATGTGCCACAGGTGGTATCACAGAGCCCTCTCGGCGGGCATGCGAGACGTCGCCCCAGTACCTCCTGCTGGCCAGCTGATTTTTAGGTCTGTGCCGCACATGCGCGGGGTGCGTGTGGATGCGCAGTGGGGTGCCGTACGTGAGCATTACATTATGGATCTGGACGCGCACATGCTGTCGCGCAGGTGTGCACATGCTTTTGCCACACTACAGCAAAAAGGGTAGCTGTCACAGCTCTAGTGCTTACAATATTTCAGGGAAGCTATAGGGGGCCTACAAAACTAGGGAAGCCAACAAGGTCTTTTTGGAAACCAAGAGGCTTTTCTTGTTCTTTAAAAGTGTAATTCTTGGAAAAATCGAGAATACGTGAGATGGCCCCAGTACTTTAAACGGGTCTTGGAAAACATGAGGAATGGAAACAAATTTTGGGATGGTTGGGAAGTGTCACATAAAATATAACAGTAAAACAGGGCAGAATAATAGAGTTGGAAGGGACGCTGGAAGTGTTCTAGTCCAACCCCCTGCTCGAGCAGCAGACACTACCTCAGGGCTGTCAAACTCCTGGCCCGTGAGCCGGGTACGTCACACACTGGCCACGCTCATGCTCGGTTTATGGATGGCAAAAAAAAGTCCCGATATGTCACGTGACGATTGCATGATGACATGAGTTTGGCACCCCTGCACTACACTATTCCAGACAAATGGCAGTCCAGTCTCTTCTTCAAAACCTCCAGTGATGGAGCACCCACAACTTCTGGAGGCAAGCTGTTCCACTGGTTAATTGATCTCACTGTCAGGAAATTTCTCCTTAGTTCTAGGTTTGTTCTCTCCTTGATTAATTCCCATCTACTGACTGCTTCTTGTCCGGCCTTCAGCTGTCTCGTGGTAGATATTGGAAGGTTGCTATCATGTCACCTCTAGTCCTCCTTTTCACTAGACATACTCAATTCCAGCAACCATTCTTTGTATGTTTTAACCTCCAGTCCCCTAATCATCTCTGTTGATCTTCTCTGCACTCTTTGTAGAGTCTCAACGTGTTTTTTACATTGTGGTGACCAAAACTCTTGGACTAGATGAAAGGGTAGTATGATTTCACAAGAGATGGTAGATTAAGGGCCCAACTAAGGAAGATGGACAGCCAGCCATAGGCTAGGAAAATTTAGATGAATCATTTAAATTAAAAAAGCATACACTATGAAAGAGGTGATGTCCCCTCAGCTAAGGTTAATTGACTTACCTTCTTGGGTGGAGGTGGTGGCTTCTGTTGGAAGGCCAATTTTACAGCTTCTGCCGCTGTCTCTGGCTCTTTAAGGATGCTTTTCTTGGAGTCGGCTTCTGACAACACAACGAAGAAATGGTGGCATTTTTCACATTTCACAAAGCGGGTGGAAGCTGCAAAAAAGTAGAATCAGAACCTGCTTGGCAACAGCTGGTTTTCCAACCAGGCAAGTTAAAACAGTCGGTTTGAAATACAGTGCTTACAGAATGAATACGTAAATAAAATAAGGATAGGAAGGAGGAGAATAGACCTTGGTCCACAGAGGGCCCCTGTCAGTTTGAAAGGTTTGAAAAGCACTGATTTTTGTTACTATAAGCCTCCCTCTCCTTTTTCAAATGAAAAAACGTCCTGGAGTCAATTTCACAAACTTCTAATGATAGACTAAATTCCAGCCATGCAAGTCCCAATTCAAGTTTCTCCTGAAAAGCCCCAGGCCACGTAGCACTGCCTGACTTTCTGCACATAAGAGATCAGTCGCATGAAAACTGCTGTTTGATACCTATGTTCTTTCACAAGATTTTTGAAAACAATCGCCCAGAAAATGGGCTTTTCATCTACTTGAAAACTGTGCATATTGTGATTGCAGTATATTTATTCCTACTGTGCCATGCACATTCTTAGACAAAGGGATGACATCATATATATTTACATAGACTTAAGAATGAATGTACAGCAATTCTCAGGATCAATTACCATTGTTCTGAGTGGTGGTTGAGACAGCAAACAAATACTCCCTTTCCCATTGTTTAAAGTTATCTTAAGGCATGATTTCCAAATATTTTAAACAATTCCCAAAAAGTTTGGAATCTTCAGTTGGACCTAATGAGGCAACCTCAGGCTTTTTTCCCCTGGTGCTTATAAATCAGAACATTCAACTTTTGATCCAGAATTTTCACTGCCTTTCTAAATGTTTTTAAGTTCAATGCAAGACCTGAGTTTAACTTTTAAAGATCTAAGTATTTGTGGACCATCTCCATTATAACTCATTATAAACTCACAAGAATCATAAGGACTTTACTCTCCAGCTCATCTTGAGATTGAACTTAAAAGTTAAAAGTTCCTCAGTAGCATTGCAGCTTTGGCACTATGTCATTTAATGGCTTTAGGATGCCTCTTCTACGGGAAATTGACCAAACCTAAATTTTGATAGGATCTTTAACACATTTGGAAGACTAGAACAGTTTGCGGTAAACATTAGTGGAATTTTGGTGTGACATTTGGAATTCTTTACTTGTTTTTAATGCTTCAAGTGTTAGATATATCTTATGTGATTACTGATTATATAATCTGGTGCACTGTATGGTTAAATAATTAATTTTGCATACCGGATATTTCCTGTAAATGAGAGGGGTATAAGGGAACTATTTTGAGGTAATTTAGACATGAAATCAAGCATAATATAGAACACCAAATCTATTCTACTTTCTAAGTAAAATTCAATTTTATTTATTCATTTAAGAACCATGGGTATTGGTGTATGGGATTTATTTTCTAACTGAACACGCTGAAGTGAGAAAAAATGGTCCTTCAATAGCCATTGTCCACATGAATTTTTCGAATCTTATTCTAAAAGAGTATGGCAAAAACAAAGGCCACAGATCTCTGCTGGAAACTGTGTATTACACCACAATGCTGCACAAAGCTTGCTAACCCTGAAATTCTGCCTGTCAATGGTAGTGATTAACTAGTATGGAGTTTGGGTTACTGCTGATATGCACCAGGAGATCTCATTCAGGTACAAGCTCTTGTCTAAAAATGTTCTTTATTACTTGCTTCTTGATAAAGAGTTCACCATAGCCTTCTATTCAAACCATTTAGGTGGCTTTGCTTAACATAGCAGTTTTTTTGTTGCTTGGATTACTGTTAATATTTATGACATGCTTTTAAGAAAATCTGGTGTGCTTTAACATTTTTCATATACCATATCAGTCAGAGGACTTTAGCAAAACTGCTGCCTTGTTCACAAACTAATCTACTTCAGAAAGCGGCTATGAGATAAACTTTCATTTGTCCCCTGAACTCTTACGAAGGTAAGAATATAAGTAAATAAAAAACATTAACATTCGTTTCCTTGAAATGTAGCTTAAAGTCCCGTGTTAAAAAAAAAAGCTAGTTCTAGCAGATAATCAGTTTCTAAAACATGAACCTATCTATTTCCAACAATCTTAGCTGCCAGGAGGACATAAACATAGATTTATAATGCCACTTGAGATACCAGAAAAGAAATCACATAAAGGGTTTTTTTCCTTGTCATGTTGAAAGATTGGTGAGTAAGCGGTCGACAGTGATAAAGCACAATTTTGGAACATGAAATACAGGTCCCACCCTTTGTTTGGAGGGAAACTGCCATGTAGCAATTAATGCAAAGACACCAGTAACTAGGGCTAATAACCACGCCTCTACCCTTTGCAGAATATCACACACAAAGCTGATATGCTACATGTAGAACAAAATCACTCTGAAGTTAGCAAGAAAGAAAAAAAAAGAGTTAAGAGATCAAGATTCAAGCATATTATAAAGACTACCTAATATCAGGGCTTCTAATGCAGGTTGCATTGACAGCTTTTAAGATCAGATGGCTGATTATTATACAGCTGAGAAACATGCTGTAGTATTTACCCTCCATTAATTTCTTTGATTAGGACATGCTGAATCAGCAAATAAAAGAGAAGGACCAAAACAGCACAAGGACATGGTTTCTGTAAACAGTAATATGTAGCTGTGTTGTTAGTACCATAGTTGTTATTCCAAACTCTGGATGTTAAGTGGAATGGTACTTATTTCCACAGCATTCAAGAATCGATATCTAAACTCCTTTGCAAAATGACTGACATGCAGGATGGATTAAGTGTTAGCACCTTAAGCAAATAATGCAGTTCTTTTTTTTTTACAAAAACTGAGAAAGTCAGAAGATATGTCTTGTAGAACTTACAGACGAAAGTCTCCACGTGTGTGCATAAATCACCACATTTTGGGCATCGCAGCTGGCCTCCACCTTTTCCTGAGTTTCCGGAACTTGACTTTTTACCACTGCCTTCCCCAGCAGTTTTCTAATTAAAAAGAAAAAGAAAAGAAACAGGATCTTAAAAGTCAGACAACAGATTTATAATTAGCTACTAGTTAGTCCTCGGCTGATGAGCACAATTGAGCCCAAAGTTTCTTTTGCTGAGACAGTTAACTTTGCCCTATTTTACAACCTTCCTTGCCACAGCCTGTTAAGTGAATCACTGCAGTTGTTAAGTTAGTAACATTAAGTGAATCTGACTTCCCCATTGACTTTGCTTGTCAGGAGGTTGCAAAAGGGGATCACATGACCCCAGGATACTGCAACTTCATAAATATGAGCCAGTTTCAAAGTATCCAAATTTTGATCATGTGACCATGGGCATGCTCCAATAATCGTGTGAAAACTGGGCCTAAGCCACTTTTTTCAGTGTTGTTGTAATTTCGGTCACTCAATGAATGGTCATAAGTCACGGACTACCTGTACATCTTCCGCTATGTTGGGATCAGCAACTACCCTCCCCTCCGCACAAAGAGTTGTGATCTCCACTTGTAACCTTGCCTTCCTTTTCTCTCTCAAACTGTGTGTTGTGTTCTTTAAAATCCAAACATAACACCAAATGTTCATAGGGAAGCAGATACCTCCAAGTGTGAGTGAAACTGGCATCTTCAGTGAAGTGTCACCATTCACTTGAACGTGCTTCTGATTCCAATAGATCAAGGGAAAAAAGTTGCCCAAAATTCACTACACACACACACACACACACACACACACACACACACATTAACAATAAACCTTTAGGGAATCTCCTTCAGTTTCCTTTCCCTACTGTTAAAGCTACTCATAAATACTTTAGCCACCTAATGAGAAGGAAGGACTCACTGGAGAAGAGCCTAATGCTGGGAAAGATTGAGGGCAAAAGAAGAAGGGGACAACAGAGAATGAGGTGGCTGGATGGAGTCACCGAAGCAGTCGGAGTGAGCTTAAATGGACTCCAGAGAATGGTAGAGGACTGCAAGGCCTGGAGGAACGTTGTTCACGGGGTCGCGATGGGTCGGACATGACTTCGCGACTAACAACAACAAAGCTACTCATTTGCTTCCTCCTCAAGTCAGTCCCCAGGCTGTCAAAAAGAGGACACAGGAACAAGCGGAGAACACTTCTCCATTTTCTTTTTCCATACGCAGCCAAGGGAAATGGGGCCAGGAAACTCTCATCGTTGGCAGAAAACTCAAGTGGAGGGTGCCAGCTGTAGCAGATGCTCAATGTTGTTTCCTCGGCAAGCCAGCCATATTCGTAAGCCAAAGATAATCTTCATACAGAATATATCAAGCATTTAATCCGAAAAGTATCTTTGCTGAATTTTAAAAGGCACCAATTTCTAAACATGAACATTGATTGCTCAACTTAACAATTACATTGAGTATTTCAACATAATTTATGCTCCAAATCACCATCTGTGCTTTTAAAAAATCCCAGACAGCAAGTTTGAGTTTAAAGTAATTTGTCTGTGTTCAGTTTTTCATTTACTTAGCTTTATAAGATCAAAAGTCCTCTGACAGCATGAACATGTTGCTTAAATTCAGACAACTGCATTCCAAGTCACAGTTAAGGTGTTTTTTTTTTCAAAATCAGTGACTTAGTTTATGGCCTCCGACCTGGTCCCTGTGTCCATCTCTCTGTACTGAATTAGATGGGAGATGCCATGATTCAAGAGATCACTCAAAACATGTACATTTCTTTGCCCTACAGGCAGCCCTCGACTTATGACTTGTCACTTAGCAACCATTCAAAGCTACAACAGACTGCCCAGAAAGGTACTTATGATCCTGATGATTCAAAGTTCTGACAGCTATAAACCTGGGTCAGTCATATGATGACCTGCTTCATAACCGGCATGACTTAGGGCCAAAATTCCAGACACAATTGCAGTCATAAGTCAAGGATTGTCTATGGTATGTGGGATAGGGTTGTATTTTTTGAAACAACACACAAAGTGTTTACCTTACTGCCATCTCCCGAACCATCTTTACTTGCACCATCTTTAGAAGCAAAGTATGCTGGTGTTTCAGAAAAAGTTCTAAAAGGAACAATTCTTAGAGGCTGAGTTTCACAAGTCCCAATTATTCCTAAAGCAGAGAAGCAGGAACGGCCACATGGAATTCCTGAAAAAGGAAAAAGAAACGAAAGATATTTGATTATCTGGTGTATCTTTTCGGTGTAACTTATCCCCCACTTCATGGAATCCACTTGTTGAACCTTGAACCCAAGAAGTCATTAGATCTCATTCCCTTAAGAGATTTTCTCAACGATGGCAACTTCAGATGCCTGGACTTCAACTCCCAGAATTCCCCAGCCAGCCCTCCTGGATCATGAGTCTGATCCAACTCTCTTAAACTTGCCAAGGTTGGAAAACCTTGAGTTAAAAATAAACAATCAAATCCCATTAACAAGTCCTCCCCTTCTATGGCCAATTTTCCTCCCTAATATGAATATTCTTTTTAGGACTAGAGTGCAACTATGCTCAAAATGCAGACCAAATTTATACAACACATAATGGGGGATACTTTCACAAAGTAATTTGTGCTGAGGAACGGCATCCCAAAGGTACTTTTTCAAAAGGCAACTGGACTTTGTTTTTTTTTTCCTTTTGGAAAAAAACAAAGTCCAGTTGCTGCTTGAAAAATCACCTTTGGGACAACTGTGACCTGGAGGACTGAGAATCATAGACATGAGGAATAGCATCTGTTATATATTAAGCCCCTAGCATTATTTCCCCATAAAAGGTATTTTCTTCTTCTTTTATTTTGGTAATTTTTAAAATGACCAACAGTCTCAAAGCAATTTATCATAACAAGAACAACATAATAAATACTTACAAAAATAAATTGCCAGGGAGTGTACCCTTGACCTTACTAAAAGGACAACAGCAAAACATCAAGGATGTTGAAAATCTTTTGCCTGGCAGAATTTAGATAGCATTCCAAAGTTTATTTACCTCAATTACTGCTTGTTAACTGGATTTGTATAGCATTAGCATTCAAATTATTTGAGTTCCAGCATAACTCAGAATCACACAATGGCTGTCTTTGCAGAATAATAAGTTACATTTCTGTTTTCTGCATGAATGCTGCTCTGTTTGTGTCTTGATTCTAACAAACTCAGATCATGAATCTGGCTTGCTCTCCTTTGCATAAATTAATTTCACAAGCCTATCTGTCTATGTGAAAGTACCTATTAATTCAGATTATGGCTAGTGCCAAACTACAGAATGTTATTATGCAAGATTCTTCCCTTGCAAATTCAGATTCAATTTGCTACTTTGGCTTTTACAACTCAAACCTTGCAGAGATGTCTGTATAGAACAGATTGTGCCTGTTTTCTATACTTAAGAACCAGACAGTTCTGAATTTTAGAGTACTGTACTAGTACATATCCATTTATGCTTTGAATATAACAGAACCAGTCCAATGTCTGCAATTCTCAAAAAAGATTGCTTGAGGAAATGTCAACTTGTTTTTCAAAAATGTTCACTTTCCAGTTTTTTAAAAATTAAACTGCAATTTAGCAGAAAGCATAACTACTTGATTATACCCAGTGTTAGGTTTGCAACTACTTATTTACATGTTTACTATTCTTATACTAATAATACCTGAAGTATATTTGAATATTTCAAGTGTATAATTATGATATGTCTAATAATATTACACTGGTGTATAATTATAAGATCAGACAATGATATGCTGAAACCAAAAAAGGTTAATTCTAAGCCCAGGCGAATGTGATAGCAAAAGACAGATAGGACACCTAAGAACAATGTTTGTTAGTACATGAAGGTAGAATAAAAGATTGTGATATGATGTTAGAAAATAATATTTATTTTCAGCTTTGGTGTTAAATAATTCAAGACAATAAGTTGCTTCTCTGTAGCAAAGCAATTACCAGTGATGGAAGTTAGAATGTTCATTGTGCAAATTCTTAAAAACAAATACCCGTGTTATTTTTGCACACATGAAGTCAACCACTGTGGCTTTTTCAGGCAGAAAAAACAATGGCCTAGCAAAATGTGTGAACCAGTCAGTATGTTGCTTGACTGTGCAAGTAACATGAAAGTAGGAATACACAGAATACTTTACAGATACGCTAACTAAACCCTACAGAAGCAGAATTTTTATTCATTTTTTTTAAAAAAATTGGAGACATTATAGGCCAAACAAAATATGTTTGTTTCACCAAGATCACAGCGGTGTTCAAGCAATGCCTGTCAAGCAATGCCCCAACACTAAATCCTAGAAAAATCTTTCATCAGCACAACAGAGCAAAGAGCTTACACAATAGTTCATGAGGAATCAAAGCTCAGTATACAGATTGGGCATTATTTTGCAGTGAGCATGAACCCTGATCAATCTGAAGCAACATTACAAAGGTCTCTTCTCCACACATGGTATTCTGGCAAGACTATTTAAGACATAAACATTATTAAGGGCAAATTGGTATATACTTATCCATCACTAAGTCTAATGGAAACATCAATAAATGGGACTTACTTCTGGGTAGATAGGCATAGATCTGTCCTGTCAGAATAAAGTAGAGAAGAGAAAATATACAAATAAACAAGCTGAATTATATTTGTGGTATCGTATCTTAAAAAATGCTATGAGGATATGAAATAAGTAAAACTTTGCTCGGCTGATGAATGACCTTCCCTTTAATATTGTTTGCTCATTAATCCAAATTTGAAATACCCCAAATTGCCAATGAGTAATATATATATAGCTTTATGTGTTAAGACACTAAAGAATCTTATGATAAATTTAACAGCCTTCCAGGATACAATTATCAGTTTTATGATAACAAAAAAGCCAATAGTTGCACATAAGCAAACAAGATCTAAACAAAATTAAGCACAGATCTAGCAGAACAGAATACCACAAACAAACACAAAGTCAACAAAAAAAGAAACAACACTGCAAATCTAGACATGTCTACGGAATTGCCAAGTTCTCACTGGGTTTAAGAGGAGCATCCACTCAAGAAAATTCAAACCTAAATATCCTTGACTTCCAACCACAATTGGAGCCACAATTTCTGTTGCTAAGTGATGTTATTCATTCAGTTGTGTCAAACCTTTGGCAATTTTATGGGCCAGGTCTCTCCACAGCATTGCTAAGTAAGGAGGCTGTTAAGAATTGTGCCCACTTTTTCAATTGCGGTCATATTACGCTTTCATTTGTGAAATAGACACTGAAGCATTAACCATCCTAGAGCAGCCTCATCTTAAACAGGATCCCCCTTAGCAGATAGATTCTACTTTTCAGCTTATGTTTTTATTGTCCAGGTAGACTTACAACAGTTCATTTAGTGACCGTTCAACATTACAACAGCTCTGAAAAAAATGACCTAGGACTATTTTTCAGTTACAACCTTTGCAATCTCCCCATGCTCACGTGATCAAAATTCAGACGGTTGGCAATCGGTTCATACTTATGACCGTTGCTGCATCCCAAGCAAAAAAAGTCAATGGGGAAGCCAGATGGACTTCACCACCTTATCCCACTGCAGGGGTTCACTTAACAACGGTGGCTATGGAGGTCGTAAAAAAAACAGGGCAAAACTCACTGAACAAAAGAGAAATGTTGGGCACTCCTGTGGCCGTAAGTCAAAGACTACCTGCATTTGTAAGGGCAATCTCCCAGAGTCCCCCACGCCTATGGCAAAATGGGGAGGAAATTTAAAATACATTTCAATTTATTTAATAAATAAACTCCATCCCCCTACAAAGACAGCTTGCTGGACGAAGGTGTCCCGAGGCTCAAACAACAGCCAGAAAAACGTCCCTGTCCTACTCTCCCCATTTCATTCATACTCCTGTTTATTCTTATACTTATTATCTTGTAAACAATTGACAAATCAAATAAATACATAAAGTAAAATAAAAATTTTTGAAGGGGGGGGGAAAGACAGGAAAGAAAGATGAGTGGTATTTGCTGGAGACCCAAAAAATCAACAAGTGCAAGTTTCCACAAGGTAGAAATGAGAGGGAAGGGTACGAATGACAATAACTTAGTATGGAGAATAAGGATGTATACAATTATGCATATAAGATGGAAAAATTGTAAATACGCTAATGTATGCAGAAATTTAGTAAAAGGTCATTTTCTTTTATCTTTTTTTTTTGGTTGTATTACTATAATTACTGTAAATTATATTACTGTTACAATTATTAGCCTGTATGTTAAGATTTGCTATTGATTTTTTTCTTTTGGCTTTGCTTTATTTGCAATTGTTATCCTGACATGGTGCTGCCTTTACACACACACACACACACACACACACACGTCAGGATAACAATATATGGGCGTGCATGCACACTTAAAGGCACACCTGCCCACCTCCACCCCACAAAATAAAAACAAACAAGTGCTTCTAATCCAAAGGTTGGGGAGGGGGGGGTTTGTCCTGCCTCCGCCTCCCCATGAAGAGAGTCGCTCCCCCACTCCTGTCACATGCAAAACCCCCCCCCCCCAGAAAAGGGGATCAGATTAAGGGCCTCCTTCCCACCCCGGGCCTCCAGATGTGCAGCTGTGACCGATGAGTGTTGTAGTCCCCGCCTCAGGGACGGCAGAAAAGAGGAGGGGAAAGGGCTTGCTGAGGGGACACGGCGGCTGAGGGAAGAGGGTCCTGCGGCCGGGCGGGTTTACCTCGGCACGCCGATGGCAGCGATGAGCTGACGAGTCGCGCCGCGACGGCGGCGCAAGTGCTGCATCCGGCCATGTTCCCAGTCCCCGGCCGGGAGGGAGCGAGCGAGAGGAAAAACAGCCGACCGAAGAACCGCTCTCCGCCGCCTCGGCCTACCCGCCGCGCTCGACGGCCTTGTGTGGCGTCACGGGCCTCGGCCGCTCCAGACGACGGAAGGCGGCGGGAAACTACGCCTCCCGGCAGGCATCGCACACCGCCCTTTTCCCTGAGAGACGGGAAGAGCGCGCCGCCTGCAGGTCGCGCGGGAGAAAGGAAGTCTCGCGAGAGGAGGAGGCGAGGAGGGGTGGAAGAAAGAGAAGAGTGGGAATAGAAAAGTGGGTGGATGGAGAGATAGATAACAGAATAACAGATGGAAGAGACCTTGGAGGTCTTCTAGTCCATCCCCCTGCTCAAGCAGGGGACCCTCTACCAAGGATGACCTGTAAGCAGAGTCAAGTTATGCATTTTCCAAATGTTTTTCAGTTTTGAGCCCCAAAGTTTCAATAGTCACTCATCTAACATTATCTGCTGACAGTTTGAGATCTCGTTAGCCTAAAAGCTTAGCATTCCCCAGTTGTATAAGAAATGTAGTGTATGGTTTATAGATTAAAAAGGGTGGGGATGGGATTTCCCAGGGGTCCTTTTTCCATTTATTCACCAGGTTCAAGCCAGCTGAGGTTGCAGGAATTGGGTTTGGCTAGTCTAAAGAAAAGAAGAATTGGGGTGACATGATAGCAATGTTCCAATATTTGAGGGACTGCCACAAAGAAGAGAGGGACAAGAAGCAATGGATAAAAACTCATCAAGGAGAGAAGCAACCTGGAATTAAAAGAGAAACTTCCTAACACTGAGGACAATTAACCAGTGGAACAGCTTGCCTCCAGAAATTGTAGGCGCTCTGTCACTGGAGACGTTTTTAAGAAGAGACTGGACAGCCACCTGTCTAAAATGGTAAAGAGTTTCCTGCTTGAGCAGAGGAGTTGGACTAGAAGAACTCCAAGGTCCCTTCCAGCTCTGTCCTGATTGATTGATGACACAGTTGGTCACATACTGCTGCTTGCTAAATCATTATAATCCCAAAGATGTTTTTTTTCAAGAGGCAACTGGACTTTCTGATTTTTCTTTGAAGATGTTTCACTTCTTATCCAAGAAGCTTCTTCAGCTCTGAGCTTCTTGGATGAGAAAACCCAGAAAGTACAGTTGCCTCTTGAAAAAAGCATCTTTGGGACAACCATGACCTGGATGACTAAGAATCTCCATTGACATTAAGCCATCATAGATTGTTTTTCTTTGTGTGGTGGAACTCAGCCACTGTGGTTTGTTAAACCATGATTGATCAAGTGGCCGGTTTTGCACAAAAACCTCTGTTAACGAAGCATTGGTTGTGTTTCAAAAAGTAGGGAATGGTCTGGTAACAATATGAAAAATTTGTAGCTTCTTCCCACAAAGCATTGAATCACCAACTGACCAAACCATTTTAGCTTTGCTAAATTGTGTAATCCAAGCTATATTCTACAGCAATTCTCCTTCCCAAGCCTGGAATTTTCAATGCATGTTGTAATTAATAGTGTTCACATGTGATATCAATCTCTCCATTATTGTAATATAGCTACCTGATATTTGAGGTTTCCAGCAGGAATTGTCAATGTACTAAATCTTGGTCCATTGATCTATTATTGATTGTGCTGACAGCTTATAGTTCTTTAGAATTTCAGATACTCTGACCTTTCTCTTTTGGCAACTGACTCATCTGACAATTTCTATTTGCAATTCCTACTGAATTTACCTTAAGTTATTGTCTTTCCTCTACTAAAAAGACAGGAGAAAGGGTACCGTACTGACATCCGCATCACTATTTTAACTATAATGGAGGTTATTCTCCTTTATTCCTAGGTGGAATTCAAACAGGATAGAACTAATTTATTTCTGATGTATAAAAAGCAGTTTATATCTCTGTCAGTAAATACTAACCTTCACCTCTGGATGGCAGGCAATGTCCAGCTTTCAGAACAGACAAACTGGAATAGAATATATTGGGAGAACAAAATTCAATATAAAACGAATTTCAGCATGGTACATTCTGCAACATTCTAGCAGTCAAACCAACAGGCTGCTTTGATAGAGCAATCTTAAAACAAGTAGTTTAAAAAGCACAGTTGTACTTTTTATACTAATTTTTATTAAAGGTTACCATTTGGAATAGTACAAAATACTACAAACGAAAAATTAAAAGAAACAATAGAATGTGGATAAAAAATAGAAAAAAATAAAAATAGTGACATCCCACCTTCATCACAACAAGTATAAACAATTTTAGTAACTCATTACCATCTCTTAAAATACACCAAACGATCTCTTCTTCCATATTTATCTCTAAGCAAATACTTAAAGCATCCTTGGTTCAGTCCTAATGTCAGCAAACATGCTTTTACACCCTTCAGCACTGGGCTGAAATTCCTAGCAGGAGCCACCCGCAATCTAGAGCTCTCCAGATGCAAAAGACTGCAACTGATTCCCACAATCCCATGCTTCCTGGGGATTCTGGGAGTTGTAGTTCAACGTTTCTGGTGAGGGGCATATTTCAATGTTTGAGAGCTATAAATCTTTGAATGGGGTACTGAATAGGTAATACGGGCAGAATTATGCAAAATGAATAAGAAATGTAAATCCTCCTCGTAGGAAGGGGGCAATAGAGAAATCTCTTATTAGGCGATGGAGAACTACTGTACTTCCGCATTGACGGGACAGAGATGCTGTCCCGCCCCATCACGTGGCCCCGCGCATCCTCTTCTTCAGACTCTGTCCGAGCTCCCTCAGCGAATCCGCTTCCACTTGGAAGCCCGTCCCCTTTTTTCGGCGTGACGTCAGAGATCGGCGTGCCGCCGGGCTTCCCCGCCCACTGGGGAGGCGGGGCCGCTGAAGCGTCGGGCTGCTTTAGGGCTCGCCGAGCGAGGGGGGGACGGTACCATTTTGATGGCTGGAGGGGGGCGACCGTAAGTCCTCCCTCGCGTCCGCACGGCCGGCCCACGCCTGGTGAGCCCGGGGCTTTGCATGTTGCTTGCCCGCATTGAGGAACCGGGTTTGGCGCGGACCGTAGCGGGACCCTGAATACATGGAGCTGGGGTAAAAGAAAGGGCTGAGGGTGAGGTGGGGGGATGTCCTATTGTCCCCAAGCTTCTTGGGTTGAGTTGGGGCTGTTAAAAAGGAGTGGGCGCGGGGAGGGGGAGGGCAACTGACCTGGGGAAGGAATGGTGGGAATTGCATTGAGAACTCCCCCCCCCACCCCCCCAGCCTCATTAGAAAGGCATGCTGGGCCACCTGCTCCCAGGCAGGTCTACCTTGCAGGGCTGTTGTTAAAGATAACACGAATGGCTCCTCAATCTAAAATCTCTACCAGGCTGCTGGTGTGAAAGTTGTGCAGTTGTGTAATTATAATGGAGGGAGGACGGGGGACCCTAGGTGGAAGGAGATGTGAGTGGAAGGGAGCTCTGCCCACCAAGACGGAAAGGGAAGGGCTAGAAGGCGAGGAGGGAGCAGGAAGATGAGTGTCTCACTTTGTTTATTTACGTCCCTTTTTAAGCATTTTATTTCTGCTTTTGTTTCCTTCCCAATTCCAACACAACCTGATCCACTTTAACGATAAAGAAAAACGGGGCTTCAATTTTAATTAAGGGTGCATTGCTCTGGTGCATATTTCATGCAGACCATGATTATTCCGTTGCAAAGGGCTGGATGCACAAAACCCTGGATTCGGGTTGAAGGAATGCCATTTCGGTTAGATGTTGCGAAAGGCTTCCTCACTTGAGAGCTGTTTGGAGGCGGAAACCCAGTGAAGGTTTTTTTAAAAAACATTCTTTTGTGGTTCTTGTGTTTTTCGAGTTTTTTTTTTTTTGCTGGGAATTGGGTGGTGTTACAAATTGAATAACTTCCATAAACAAATAATAGAGAGTATCACTTTTCTGCAGGTGTTCAGGCAGAGACTGCAAAGACAGCAATTAAAGATCCTTTTGCTTGGATTCCTGCACAGAACAGGGGTTGGATTTAGGGGCCTCGAAGATCATTTCCAACTCCCTAATTCCAAATGATAAATACAATGTATTGTTTTTAAGAGTTTTCAGTTCCAAGACGGTCTTAATTTAAAGTCTTTTCTTATATATTATTCTAGGAGGGGTTTTTTGTGGGGGGGGGAATAGAATGATAGAGAAGTATAATAAACACAGGTCATCTTCAACTTACAATCACAATTGATCCCAACATTTCTGTTGCTGAGTGAAACATTGGTTAGGTGAGTTTTGCTCCATTTTACGACTTTTTCTTGCCACGGTTGTTAAGTGAATCGCTGCAGTTGTTTATGTAGTAACATGGTTGTTAAGGGAAATCTGACTTCCCCATTGGCTTTGCTTGTCGCAAAAGAAGATATGACCCTGGGACACTGCAATGGTCATAAGTATGAATCAGTTGCCAAGTGCATGAATTTTGATAATGTGATCATGGGGATTCAGTGCCGCTGTAACTTCGAACAGTTACTAAACAAACTATTGTAAGTCGAGGACTACCTGCATAATGAATGCTACAGGACCACATCTGTTTCCTCACCGGGCCTGGGACTTATTCTCAGCTAATTTTTCTCTCATTAATCCTAGTTCTATTGTCCTTGTCTTCTCTCAAAAACTTTTAAGATATGCCTTTAGTTTTGAAGCAAAGAACTGTGTCCAGAAGACCCGATAGCAATAGCACTTAGACTTATATACCGCTTCACAGTGCTTTACAGACCTCTCCTAGCGGTTTACAGAGTCAGCCTCTTGTCCCCAACAATCTAGGTCCTCATTTTGCCCACTTTGGAAGGATGGAAGGCTGAATCAACCTTGAGCCAGTCAGGATCCAGCTCCTGACTGTGGGCAGAGTTAACCTGCAATACTGCATGCTAACAGGAAGGAAGGAAGGGCAGTAGCAATAGCACTTAAACTTATATACCACTTCACAGTGCTTCAAGCCCTCTCTAAGTGATTTACAGAGTCAGCCTCTTGCCCCCAACAATCTGGGCCCTCCTTGTGGTGTAATAATAACTGGGTTTGGGTTTCAGCCTGCTGGACATGTAGTATGAGATGTGTTGTTATGGAAAAGTGCATGTTTAAACTTATTCCTGGTTATCCTGAAAAGATCTGTAGGAATCAAGTTGTGTTGCAATTAAATAAATCTTGGGCAATTGTCTTGGTATGCGAATAAGAGATCAAATGCTCCTTTAACATGGAGAAGGAAATGATTCCTGCAAAGTCTGTTTGTATTTCATAAAAGGGAAAGTTGTAAGAGAATCCTGTAGTTTTCATTGGAGACCTAAGGGACTGATTATCCATTTCAAATGGCATGCCAACAATTATACTTTTTCTTGTACTAGGGAAAGTATGTTGTAGTAGCCTCACATTGCATTTATTCCCATGTGCTTCATGTGGGTCTCAAATTTTGTCTGGTGTGGAATAAGGCTGTTAATTTGTTGTGTATCTGCAGTACGTTTTCCGAAGTAAATGTGCTGGCTGTTTATTTGGCCATAATTCAGAGTTTTGCTTATGATGGACCTCTGGCCACACCATTGAAACTTTGCCTGTTTTATATGGGATGCATTCACAGCTTCTATCTTGAGTTTATTAATCTTCAGGATAAATGAAGATCAACCTTCCTGATGCAGACCCTCGGTAAGGGGCTTCTTGGGCATGTCAAGAGTTACCGAGAGATACCTGTGGTTGCTCCTTGGAGAAGTGCTCTGTGGTGTCTCCAATGACTACTAATTCTCTTTTTGCAAATTTTCATATAACACCTTCGATCACAATTCTAAGGCACCTGTTGAATTTTTCTCTTCTATCCAAGCTTTTTGTGTGTCTCTTCAAATGAATAGTTCTGTTTTGCTTGCATCATTCCATCCCCATGAGTTATTTTACAATATAATATAAGTGTTTATGCGTGTATTTTAATTTTTATTGTAAATTGCTTCGAAGAACAGTCTTGTGGGAAGGAGTTTATGAAATTAGGCATGCTTTTAAGTAGAGATTTGTTAGGTAAATACATGTATTGCTGTATATCTTTTTGTTTATTTCATTCCTCTCTGATTTTGTTGGTCGATGTCTCTCTGCTTTGTGTGTATCTGTGTGTGTGTAGCTCAGTATAACACATTGAAACTGATAAGGACTTGTAGTCCCTCCTGCTTGAGCAGGGGGCTGGACTAGAAGACCTCCAAGGTTCCTTCCAGCTCATTCATTTTAAGCCTAAGTGCAAAAGCTACAATGTCTGTTAGTGGTGCTCTACGCCATTCTTTGTGGATTGAAAATATTTGGAATGTGTCTTGACTGTTGAATACTTTTTAATATGGAATATGTAGGTAAATGAATTCAAACTATCTTTTAAATAGGTAGCAGCTTTAGGCATTATAAGCTTTATAAGCAAACTGTAGCAAGAGATGGAATGGAGGGAGCTCTTTGATACAAACTGGAGATAGTCCTTTTATTCATAAATGTTACTCTTATATAATTTACTGCCAAATGAGACGGTTCTCCATGCTTGGATGATCATGGAAGATTTATGGCCAAAGCTAGAGGATCAAAGGAAAGGCCCAATCATTAACTGTACTGAATATTTCAAAACAGATTTCCTTAAGGTATCCTAAGCTCTAATTTAGTACACTGATATATAGTGATATCTAAAGATTCTTAATGGTTCAATAAAGATTACAAGCTCGTTTCCCTAATTGTCTAGCAAGTTCTACATCTTGTACTAAATCACAATGTATTGAAAAAGCCACCATGTTTGGTTTCACACAACACTAAACAATGAAAATAGTTTATGACTTACAGTGGTTAGATTTGCCCATCAATTGTTAAAGAAATTAGCAGCAATTGCAGTCAGGGCCAAAAGGCAACGATGCTTTATTTTAAATTCTGTGATTGTTGAAGGCTAACATTGACAGGCTGTTTCTAGTTCTTGGTATACCTTTCTGCATGCAGCACTTTGATACAAGCTTTTAATACGTTTTTGAACATAAGCAAGCTCAAAATCAGTAAGACAGTTCACAGGGGAGAAAATCATTAGAAATGTCAGAGGGCCTTTTGATAAATCATTGATCCCTTTCAGAGTGTACTGAATAAGCTTTGTGTGTTGCTGCAACAATGCAGCACTGTATTCTCTGCTTTTTCCTGGAAAGGTTGCTTGGTTTCTTTAACAGAAGAATGATTAAATGTGGGAAGATGCTTCCATGTTTGGAATGACTTCATACCTTAAAAACAAATCTAGCTCAAAATTCAGTTCAAACTAGAATCAATTCCTAGAATACAACATTCGTCCTCCCTCCAAAATGTGTGTTTCTTATGCGCTTCTATGAGTATGCTGTTTACCTGAAAATAAGACCTTCCCGGACAATAAGCCCAATGGGGCTTTTGAGCACATGCACTAAAATAAGCCCTCCCTGAAAATATTGCAACACAGCAGCAGCCATGAGGTGACCTCGCTCGCCGCCTCCTGCACCTCAAAAATAATAAGACCTCCCTGAAAATAAGGCCAAGCGCTTATTTCGGGAGTCAAAGGAAAATAAGACCCTGTCTTATTTTCAGAGAAACACGGTATATATTTTAATTTCCCAGTCTAACAGAAATTTTCACTAATATGGATTAGTTTTATTGAAGACTATAATATTACTGGTGATTTATAGTAGATTGATCATAGCTCTCACTATTCATTTTTAGTTTATGGCAGCAATTTTCAAACTTCTCTACTTTAAGATGTGTGGACCTCAACTTTTGGAAGGCTGGCCGGGGAATTCTCGGAGTTGAAGTTCACACATCTTAAAGTGGACAAGTTTGAAAAATGCTGGTTTAGAGGTTAATAGTGACTTTTTGGACTATTAACCAATAGGATACATTCATTTACTTAAAACTATATTATACTAGAAAATGATAACCACCAGATCTAAATCCTCTTGTTCATTCATCTGTATTTTACTTTTTTTTTTTACTTTTTCTTTACCCTTCTTTTCTTTTTATGCATTTTCTTTTAATGTTCAATAAAAATAGAAAAGGAGACAGGAAAAGAAACAAGGAGGGGAAAATTTCAGTGTTCAGGTGGTTGAGCTATAATCAGCAGTCCAGAACAAAGTGACATGCCTTAGGTTTGATATAGAAATACTTTTTGTTATAGGCAGGAAGAATTTTAAACAGGTGTGTTTCTAATCAGGTAATTTGCAATCTTAGTTCAGCTCCATCTGAGACATTTAATTTCTGCAATGGTGGGGAAAAGATTCACTTGGGCAGGCATTGAAATAACAGTGGAAGTGCAGGAATAAAAATTCAAAATTAGGGGAATGAAAAGGAAGAAAAAACAGGCAGTCCTTGATATACAACAGTTCATTTAGTGACTGTTCAAAATTACAACATTGAAAAAAGAGACGACCATTGTGACATCCACATGGTCATGTGATCAAAATTCAGATGTTTGGCAACTGACTCATAGTTATGACAGTCACAGTGTCCCGGGACTATGTTTTGCTATGATTCACTTAAGCCTGATTCACTTAACAACCGAGTTACTAACTTATCAACCACAGTGATTCAATTAACAACTGTGGCAAGAGAGGTCGTAAAAGGGCAAAACTCACTTAAAGTCTCACTTAGTAGCAGAAATTTTGGACTCAATTGTCATCAGTTGAGGACTATGTAAATAGGTTCTTTCTTAAAACTTGATGGGCTGAAATAAAACAAAGGAAAATGAAAGGAAACCTTCTTCCTTAAAGTTACATTAGCAAGAGTTCTCTAGAACTGGACAAAATGTAACGGAAAATACAGAGGAATATATACAATGCTCCCAACTCAGTGAAAATCACAGGAAAACTACATCATGTTTTATGGTGAGGTGTAAACATAGTCACTGCCATTTCACGTATCCACAATATATCTCAGGATGCAAGATGTGTCTCCAGATTCATAACTCAATGAATTCTGGAGAAAATGTAAATAGTTAAACGTGTTCTTCACCGTAATAGCACTGCAGATAACGATGGTTTGTTGGCATTTGTTTTACTGTGTTTTTGCAGGTTGGTGAACGTTTCCGCTGTCTTAAGATATTTCCTTCCATCGCTGACTTTCAGATTTTACCCTGCACTTCTGTCTTGGTTATAATTCAAAGACATTCAAGGTTGGTTGGTTTCGTTCTTGCAGAATTAAGTTCCTTGCTTAAGCTCTCCGTTTAAATAGCTTGTGCAAATCCTTTGTGGGGATGAGTAGACTGTACCCAAAAAATGTGTTTTAATTCACATTCTCCAGCTGATTAACAGACTTGGGTTGAGTGAGTTGCAATAAAATACACCTTCTTTCCAAGCTACTTAGAAATGGGGAGAATTGGGGGAGGTCTAAAAGCCATGAAAGATACCCAACTGTAAAAAAAAAAGCCTTTAAAAAGAAAATAAAAATAAAAGAAATCTCTGTTGGAGCAGATGGATTTGTTCAAAGTATTCTCTCCCTCTGTGGAGGTGGGAAGCTAACTAACATTTGCAGGGCTTAAAAAGCAAGCACTGGAGACATCTAAGGTGTAGTCAGTGTGATTGAATTATTTTCATTGCAGGCTCCTAAGCTTTAGTAACACAGTTTTAAAACAAAACCGGTGTCAGGGTTCCAAATAGCATCCAAAAGTAAATCAGAGTCCGAGGCAAAGTATTGCTCAATGTTCCAATTTATGAAGACAGCCATGTTTGTCACATCTGGGGAAACCCGGATTTGAATGCTTCCCGGTTTTCTCCATCCAGTTGAAAGTTCAAGATCTTGCCCCCCACACCCATAAGTCCATCACATGGTCCAATCTCCTACTGCCATGGTGGCAGCTTCCACCCATCCGGTTCCAGTCAGGTGCAGAAGTGCAAAGGCAAAGGATGACCTTGGCTTTCTAGAAAGAATTTTGTTATGGCTACATATCATCTAACTCCATACAATCCCCCTTCCCATTTCCCCACAATAGAAAATGCATAGTAGAATAATAGAAAGTGTGGCAGGCCAAAGAGCCAAAAGAAAAGATGGCTGCAGGCCTGACAACCGGATTTTTGGAGCTTCAGATATCCAAAAGAGCATCTCCACAACAAATCTAAGGAGAACTAAGGATAAATTTTCCAACAATGAGAACAATTAATCAATGCAACGGTTTGCCTCCCAGAATTGTGGGTGCTCCATCACTGGAGGTTTTCAAAAATGGACTACACAACCATTTGACCAGGATGGTATAAAGGATTCCTGCCTTGAGCAAGAGGTTCAATCAGAAAGTAAATCAATAGGAATAGAGTTGGAAAGGACCTTGGAGGTCTTCTAGTCCAACCCCCTGCTCAAGCAGAAAATCCTGTATCATTTTAGACCAGTGGCTGTCCAGTGTCTTCTTAAAAGCCTCCAGTGATGGAGCAACCACAACTTTTGAAGGCAAGATGTTCCACTGGTTAATTGTCCTCACTGTTAGGAAATTTCTCCTCAATTCCAGGTTGCTTCTCTCCTTGATTAGTTTCCATCCCTTGTTTCTTATCTTGCATTCTGGTGCTTTGGAAAATAAGTTGACCCCCCCCTCCTCTTTTTTGTGGCAGCGCCTCGAAATACTGGAATACTAAGACCTCTGGGGTCCCTTCCATCCCTATGATTCTATATTCTTTGTTCATTTCTGAATATGTAATCATAGACTAATAGGGCTGGAAAGGACCTTGGACATCATCTAGTCCAACCCCTTGCTCCAGTCAGGAGATCTTGTGTCATCCTAGGCAGCCCATTCTTGAAAACATCCTGAAACATCCTGAAAATTGGTGCTGTATCCTCTGTGACTCATGGAGCTGTAATCTTGGGGAAATCCATCAGATGTGCAATTCCTGGTACAATGCAGCTCCTCTGAAATTTTGATTCCTTTTTAAAGTCTGCACCGTGCCATCCTGCTTGCAGTTGGGTGAGTCAGGCTTGGCGTGTATCCATGGGCTTCAGTATTTCAGTTTCTGTTACACACGCCTGCCTCCGTTTTAATTTTGTAGCTAGAAGGAGAAATGTAGGTGGTCTTACAACTTGAGCTCTAGAAGGAGAGCTGTATTAATCTATGGAACTATTTCTCAGCCTCAAAAACATTTTAAGATGGGTGGACTTCAACTCCCAGAATTCCCTAGCCAGAATGATTGCCGTGGGGGGGAGGGGAATCAGGAGTATGGTTGCACCTTTCTCGGCTAACATATTTAGTCGAAAGGCAGAGCTTTCGTCATGAAAGTTTATAATAAAACTTGTTAGCTGGAAAAAGATTGCTCCCAAATTCTTTGGAGTTTTAATTCTACCTTGTTGGGTTAAAGAATAGATCAGAATACTTCCCTCTTTAAATTTCTGCGTTTTAATCTCTGACTGCATCTCTTCTAAACATTTCCCACTGCTTTTATAAAGCAAAACATTTTGGACCGCAAGCATAACAGAACGACAGGATTAGAAATATTTATCATGCAGGAGTCTTTTGCTTCTCTGTCTTTTCTGCGATGCTGAATTTTTCATCTTGAAATGCTTTCTCTGTGTATTTCAGGTTTTCCTTACCTTGGAATTTGTCACCATCATGGGAGAGATTAAAATCTCTCCAGACTATAGCTGGTTCAGAAGTACTGTGCCTCTCAAAAAGGTGGGTGCAGATTAATTTCTCTCTCTGCTCCAATTTAGTTCAGGAGCATTGTTTTATACATTGCAAGCATTGTAAACATAGATGAGGTATGCTTCCAGCATTAGAATTATAATTATATTGTATGTCTTTCAGACAAACAAGATTTGTTATTTGTGTTGATCTTCTGCAGTCTGTTTGGGGGATGCATTTCTTCTGCAGCTTTGCTTTCTGTTTCTCTCTGTCTCTCTATATCTCTATATCTATCTATCTACCTACCATATCCATCATATCTATCTATCTTATCCATCTATCATATCCATCTATCCATCCATCCATCTATCTACCTTGTCCATCTATCTAACCCATCCATCCATCCATCCATCCATCCATCCATCTATCAATCAATCAATCATATCCATCTATCATCATCCATCCATCTATCTATCTGTCATATCCATCTATCATCCATCCATCCATCCATCCATCCATCCATCCATCCATCCATCCATCCATCCATCCATCCATCTATCTATCTATCTATCTATCTATCTATCTATCTAATCATCTATCAATCCCATTCATCCATTCACCTACCTACCTACCTACCTACCTACCTACCTACCTACCTACCTACCTACCTACCTACCTACCTACCTACCTACCTTATCCATCTATCTAATTATCTATCTATCTATCTATCTATCTATCTATCTATCTATCTATCTATCTATCTATCTATCTATCTATCTATCTATCTTCATTAGCCTATAGGCCATATCAACGTACCGGTTCAAACACATTACCAATAAAATTCTAAACAAACAATTTAAAGTGAGAGTAGGGTAAAATGCAATCATTTTAGGCTAAAATGCAATCATTTAATACATAAACATGTAAAATAGAATAAAATGACATGGAATTATATTTCTTTGTCACCCCTGCAATCTACCCCAATCAGGCCCACATTTGCCGATCTCAGTCAGACCATTTTAGTCAGAAATTGTGCTGTATTAAATGTCGTTTTCATTATTCCGGCCACACACGAGGTATGTTGTTTTAACATGGGCCTCCCACTGGGCCATATGTTTAATATGTGAATCAAGGTACTTGTCTCTCGCCCCCTTATATACACAGCAATTGAATGATATATGAGTCAGATCTGCTGCCTCTACAGCTCCACAGATACATATACATTCATTGTATGGTATAGAATGGAATCTCCCAAATCTAACCATTGTATCAAGCTGTTCGAATCTTGCTCGGGGAAATATCTCCCTGAGATATTTTGGCTGTTTGTGATTTTAAATAGTTGTGCAGAGAAATTCACAACTGCTAGCTGTATCGCTTAATGGCTGGCTTTGGAGAGAACTGCGCCACTTAGAAGTTTTGGCTAACATTTAAGTTGTTTTCTAGGCTAGAAAAAAACCTTAAAAGCATGATAAAAAGTTTAAAAAAGTCTTCTGCAATCTAGTCTCTGCTGATTTGCACGGATAAATATTTGTCACATTTTAGAACTTCCACTTAAAGAGACGTGCTTGAGCTAGTCCCGTGCAAAGGGTCACCCAGGAAAGAGGAATAAAGTGCGCAGCAGTTTTTGCAGTTCGGTGTTTTTGATGAAATGAGTTCAACCTCCCTCTCTCTTCACAAGAAGCCTTTGTTCCTTTACAAAATCCTTCACTTCCTCCTGATTCAGTTGGTTCTTCAACCTGAATGGCAAGAGGGCAATTAAATGAAAAGATAGATCAGAGCCATTTAAAAGCATGTGGCCAACTGCTTCAGAGGGCTTTATTTTAAAAAAAGATGAAAAAATGCAGGTCAAATAGTTCATTCTAGTGAACAGGATGTATGTCCACAGCTTCCCTTGAACCAGACTACTGTTCGATTGTGACTCAACTGGGGTTTTGTTGTGTTGACTTTGATAGAGGGGTGAAATGCTACAGGTTCAGGCTGGTTTGCCCAAGCTGGTAGTAAAAAAAATCTTTTAAAAGTTTTTTTTTAAAGTTCAGATGATCAGCTCTGCGACAATCAGCTATGCCCTGTGATCGTAGGAACTTTTAAAAAACTTTTTAAAGTGTTTTTTTTGCTACTGATCAGCTGTGCCTGATTGTCTGTGAGGTTCCTGCTTGTGGCAGGGGCCATTTTGTGTGAAGTCCAGCTGCGTTTACATTGTGTGTGAGTCAGTTGTGCAGCTTTTGTGTTATTTTTGTGTAAAGTGTGATAGTTGTTTTTTGAGCTCTCTGTGAAGTTCCTGCTTGTGGCAGGGGCCATTTTGTGTGAAATCCAGCTGCGTTTACATTGTGTGTCAGTCAGTTGTGCAGCCATGCCCACTCAGTCACATGATCACAAAGCCACGCCCACAGAACCGGTAGGACACAAATTTGAATTTCACCACTGCTTTGACACTGTGGGTGAGTGAAACAGAAGGATGCTGGAGGCTTTTGATGGAAAATATAAGACAGGGGTGTCAAACTCAATTTCATTGAGGGCCACATCAGGTTGCGTTTGACCTTGGGTTGTGTGTGTGTGTGTTGCATGGCCAGCTCAACTTCACTCATGTCAGGGGCACCTGTGGTGGCCAAGTGCTAAGGCAGGATTTCCCTCAGACCCTCCCTCCCTCTCATTATAATCTCCTTCCTCCCTCCCTCCCTCTCCTCCTTCCTTCCTTCCTTCCTTCCTTCCTTCCTTCATTCCTTCCTTCTTTTCCCTTCCCTCTTCATTCTCCTTTCTTCTCCCTTCCCCTCTTTCCTTCTTTTTTTTCTTCCTTACTGTCTTCCCATCTTTCCTTCTTGTCTTTCCTCTTTCCCTTTCTCCTTTCCTGTCCTTTCTTGGATGCTCAAATGCAAACGGGGAAACATTTCTCCTTTGGTTTTAATTTGTTTTGCTAGTTCTCTGCCATCGAAAAGGCGGCCCTCCCGAGCTCTGTTCACTGGTAGAGGCACCGTGGGCTGGTCCTTTGCTGTTTCCAGGGTGGCCCTGTGGGCCAGATCTAAGCACCCTGTGTGCTGGATCCGGCCCGCGGGCCTTGAGGTTGACACCCCTAATATAAGGTTTCTGGAAGGAGAATGTTTCTTATTTTATTTTTATTTGCTTTAGTTGATCTCTAAGGAATGATATTTCAAAGGGTGGGTAGGTGGCCTGGCAGTAGAAGTCATCTTCCTATGCCCTGCCATTTGGCACTCTCTCATGGATGGGACCCAGAGCACATCTCTTCTGCTGGATGGTAGATAAGACTGAGAAGATCAGTCTGTAAGTAATCCTACGTATAGCCCTATAAGTAACCCAACCCCAATCCATGAAGGGCTTTAGAAAGATTGGTTTCAGAACAAACGCTTGCCTCGGCTATGGGAACTGGATATGTCTAGTTCCGTGATGGCGAACCTATGGCACAGGGGGCACACGGAGCCATTTGTTAGGGCACGGAAGGCGCATGTGTGCGCTGGCCTTCCTAGAAAGCCTGGGGAGGGGAAAAAGGGGCCATTGCGTGCAAAAAGCAGGGAAGGGTGGGGGGGTTGCATGCATAGAATTATGGGTGTGGGCACGCCAATGCACGACCCCGCCCCACGCTCCCCCCTACTTTTGGCATGCGATGGCAAAAAGGTTAGCCATCCCTGGTCTAGTTTAATGAAAGGAAGGACCAGGGGTGAGATGATGACAATCTTCCAGTACTTGAGGGGCTATCACAGAGAAGGGGGTCAACCTATTCCCCAAAGGCAGGCAAGGAATGATGGGCAGAAAACCATTAAAGAGAGATCCAACCTCTCTTTAATGGAGAGGTTCCCAGGGGAATTGAGAGAGAGGGAATATGACAGGAGTCAAAGTATGTCTGGGGCTCTAGGATTTAGACCTGATGGACAGCCTCCCGGGGACTCTAATTTTTTCCCTTGTTTTTTAAAGATGGGACTCCTTGCAGCCTTTCCTTGCCTCTGAAGGGCTACCAAAATGTGAACCTGATGCTTTTTCAAAGACAGCTAAGGTTCTATCTCTGAATGACACCATATGCCAAATGGCTGCTTGCATAGGACAGAGTGAGCTGAAATCTCACCCTTGGAAGGAATCAGAGATGGGTTGCTCCCGGTTTGGCTGAACCGGTAGTGGAATTGCGGCCTGGATCGCACAACCGGCAGTGACCCAGGCTGGCCACCCCCCCGAACCGGTTCCCTGATCTCTTACGCTGTTGCCAGCATGTTTCTGCACATGCACAGAACAATATTTAATCAACTGTGCATGCGCCAGCAATACGCAGCTGGCATGCGCACAGCGAACCAGTACCAACCGGCATAGGAACCCATCCCTGGAAGGAATGTGGATGAGAGCACTTGTATGTTTCAGAGAAGGAGCAGGGTGGCCTCGCGGTTAAGATGCTGGGCTTAACCGGAAGGTTGATAATTTGAGTGAGCTCCCGTTCCTTGCTCCAGCTCCTGCCCGCCTAGCATTTCAGAAGCATGCAACTGCAAGTAGATAAATAGGTACCACTTTGGTGGGAAGGTAACAGCATTCTGTGCCCCTTTGCCATATAGCCATTATGGTCACATGACCATAGAAGCGTCTTCGGACAATACTGGCTCCCTTGGCTAAGAATTGGAGATGAGCACTGACTCCTAGAGTCAGACACAACTGGTCAGGGGAAACCTTTTATGTTTCAAAGAGACCACCTGTAGGTTTACATCAGGGAAGCGAAGCTTTGTGGTTGACTTAGTAGGAAGAGGCTCCTACCTATGTGTGGTAATGCTGAATTGGTGGAACAGCTTCATGTGGGTGGATCAAGCAACAATATCATTTCTTTCTTGTTTTTATTTTCCCCTGTAAAGGGGAATTTCTTTTTTAGCTCTTGTTACGCTTTCTGGGTGCTTCTTGCCACTGTCACTGGCAGGAAATTGAAAGTCAGTGCAGTTGGCAGAGACTTTAGTGGCCACAAAAGGCATCAGGAAGTGTTGCAGGGGAGATAGAGCAATAGCACTTAGACCTATATACTGATCCACAGTGCTTTACAGCCCTCCCCAAGCGGTTTACAGAGTCAGGATATTGCCCCCAACAACAACCTCGGAAGGGTGGAAGGCTGAGTCAACCTTGAGCCAGTCAGAATCGAACTGCTGGCAGCCGGCAGTCAGCAGAAGTAGCCTGGAGTACTGCATTCTAACCACTGCGCCACCACGGCTCATCTATATACATATAGATCTAAAAATAATTGCATGTGCATAGAATAATGTCCCCTGCTAAAAGTATCCTACAGTGGTACCTTGATATTCAACTGCTTTGAAACTTATCGATTTTGGTACTCAACGCATTTTGATGCTATACTCAGTTTGTTTGGTACTCAACGCACAAGGCAGAATTTGTCATTGTCAGATGCCTTGTGACTCACTTATTCCTTATGAGAAAAATATTGTTTGGTACTCATTGTTTTTGGTACTCATCGCATCTCCTGGAAGCAATTAACTACCTGTATCAAGATAACACTGTATTTCAAAATGAGATCAGCTCTTTTTATTGAGCATGGCTTTCTGGTCCCACCAATACGCTTGAATTCTTTCTTTCTTTCTTTCTTTCTTTCTTTTAACAGTTTGCATATTTTCACATTACATACATAGGTGCTTGGTATTGTCTGGATCATTTTATTTATATATAGTAATACTTTTCCCTCTCCTAATTTCTATCTCTACTATACATCTCTTTGTAAAACAAGTCCCATGTTCAAAAATACTCTTCTTTTTCTTCTTTGAATTTTAGTGTCAGTTTGTCCATTTCTGCACAATCTATTTTTTTAAAGAATTACATCATCATCTGTAGATGTTTCCTCATTTTTCCAGTACTGTGCATATACAATTCTTGGCACTGCCAAAACATGTAATTTTAAATATAGATTCCCTTTATCATACTTTTCCGGTATTATGCCTAACAAAAATATTTCTGGCTTGTCATCTAAATGCTGCTTTATCGTTTTTTTTTGTTGTTTTTTTTTTATAAAGATTTTTAAATTTTTAAACAAACAAAAACGAACAAAAAACATAAAACACACACAACCTTCTTCCATTTCATATACCGTATATACTCGAGTATAGGCCGACCCGAATATAAGCCGAGGCACCTAATTTTACCACAAAAAACTGGAAAAGTTATTGACTCGAGTATAAGCCTAGTGTGGGAAATGCAGCAGCTACCGGTAAATTTCAAAAATAAAAATAGATACCAATAATGTTTTTGAATATTTATTTCAAAGAAAAACAGTAAACTAGCGCTGTATTCAATGAAATACTTCACTCACCTCATGATGCTGATGTCCCGCTGTGATGATGATGTCCCGTGCAGCCGCGGGAGCGATGTCCCGCCTCCTATGCCACACGGCACAGTGATTCCTATCATTGGATCACTGTACCAGAGGAGGTGGGACATCGCTATGTGGCTGCTTGCCATAACAAGGAGGAGGTGGGACATCGTTGCAGAGCGGCAGGAGGGGGAGGAAGGGGAATCATAAGACAGCCCTGCATTACATTAGAACGTGAGGAGGGGGGATGGTGCGGTGCGCGCTGCGCGGCAAACTGACACAGAGGGAGGGGAAACTCACAGGGGTGCCGGGCCATTCACGAGCGTCACCCAGCGGCATGGCCCCGCCCCTTTTTCTCCTCCATTCCGGGCAAATTTTTCACTGACTCGAGTATAAGCCGAGGCGGCTTTTTTCAGTCCAAAAAGTGGGCTGAAAAACTCGGCTTATACTTGAGTATATACGGTAGCATGTCGTTTGGTTACAAGATTGTGTGCATCCTTCCCATGGTCACCACTTACAATTATATATCAAATCACAAATTGTTCATTAGATAAACATAAGTACATTTTTGTTATATGTCAATTTTTCAACTATAGTTATTATCCCTTAATTTTAAACAAAATATTCTAAATATTGAATCTATACATACAACATCATTTTGCATCAATAGTTCAACTCCAGTTATTATTCCTCCCATTTAAACAAAATATTCTATATATTGAAATCTTACATACAGCATCATTCCATTACATCGTTCTATTCTGTTTAACAGTGCTAAACCCTTATAGTTTTGCATATATCGTTCTATTATTCTTAAACTATGAAAAGTTTTTTTTTCTAACCATGCATGTCCAGTATTTCTTTGCTTTTTCACATGTACACCACATGTGCCTGGTTAAGCCCAAATTCTTTTTCAGCATGCAACCAGGCACTTAGTTTTGATGCGTTTTGGGCACACAAACCTGATAAGCTTTTCCTGGGAGCAGTGCAGAGACAGCTCAAGTTTGAGCTGGGCAGCCGTTTCTCACACCATGTGATTTTTCACATGCTCTATCAAACACTGTTCTTCGTCTCCAAGGATCTGTGAAGCAGTCTGTTTTCTGAATGTCAACCAAGGCATTCGGAGATGAAAGGGCGTAAGAAAATCTTTTCCTTATTTCTGCACAACCTTTTTGTACAGGAAATCCAGCCGCATAACAGATATTTAGTCTGTTGTTGTTTAGCCTTTGCAACCACCAGAAGATTGTAAGAACTGTTCTGAGCGTGATGTTGTCTCGAGTTGTGTGCAGCTCCCAAGATGCTCAGCAAAGGCGCGTGTTGGCTGGGAACTCTGGGAACGGGAGTCCTAGCATATTTGCACCTGCAAAACTCCTGGATACTAGGTGCATAAGGATGCTACTTGCCATTGTTTTAAGAAAAGTCCTATGAAGGAATAGAATAGAATAGAACAGAACAGAATAGAATAGAATAGAATAGAATAGAACGTAGAATAGAAGATAACAGAACAGAATGTAGAATAGAATAGAATAGAATAGAAGATAACAGAACAGAATGTAGACTAGACTAGACTAGAATGGAATAGAATAGAATGGAATAGGATTCTTTATTGGCCAAGTGTGAGTGGACACACAAGGAATTTGCCTTTGGTGCAGATGCTCTCAATGTACATAAAAGAAAAGATACAGTACATTCGTCACATATCATAAGGAACGACACTTAATGATAGTCATGGGGTACAAATAAGCAATCAAATCATACTAGGAAACAATCAATATAAATTATAAGGATACAAGCAAAAAAGTTACAGTCATAAATAGGAGGAGATGGGTGATAGGAATGATGAGAAGATTAATAGCAATGCAGACTTAGTAAATAGTTTGACAGTGTTGAGGAAATTATTTGTTTAGCAGAGTGATGGCATTCGGGGAAAAACTGTTCTTGTGTCTAGTTGTCTTGGTGTACAGTGCTCTATAGTGTCATTTTGAGGGTAGAAATTGAAACAATTTATGTCCAGGATGCGAGGGGTCTGTAGATATTTTCACGGCCCTCTTTTTGATTCATGCAGTATACAGGACCTCAATGGAAGACAGGTTGGTAGCCATTATTTTTTCTGCAGTTCTAATTATCCTCTGGAGTCTGTGAATGTCTTGTTGGGTTGCAGAACCAAACCAGACAGTTATAGAGGTGCAGATGACAGTATTTGGGGTAAGTTGCAGTATCTCAGTGATGTATATTTATGAAATGTCTCCAGACAACAGAAACATGTGATGTGCCAGGTTGAGAGTGCTTTATTTGTTCATAAGGAAGGTGACCTTGATTTAAAGATAATCCCCCTATAAAAGCAAGATTAGAGGGGAAAATCTCATTAGTCTCTATGGCCACGTTCAGAAAAAAATACGAAGGAATCTTTTTCATTTAAAAAACAATTTATTTACTTTCAGGTAAAAAAAATTGCCCCTTGTACCATGGCGTAATCCTGTATGCATTTGTTGGAGAAGAAGTCGTCATCCTCAATAAATATAAATACATTTAAAAAAACTAAATACGAAAAGAAGTAATCCACGGAAATTTAAAACAATTGTTAAGTTTTTAGGGTACTGCAATACTAAACTTCTAAATCATCTTTTTCCCAGACTAGAGCAGATTACCTTACAGGTAACATTTCAGTTGGATTTTAGGTAAAATATCTGATTTGTAGAACTAGCTCAATAGCACAAGAAAGGTGCCAGCTTCTATTTTGCCGTACCTGTTCAAACAGTCACTCGCCTGAACATTTTAATTTATCCTGATTGAGCGAGATAAGGACGCTCCCAGGTTTCCAGAGACACGACAGCTAGCAGCTAATACTGCGGCATAATTAATGAAATAGGGGACTTCAGCACATTGTACCAAAAAGGTCTCAAGTATTCTGTGCTCAGATAACCTGAAAATTTGCAATTCTTTTTGGTTTTGTTTCCAGAACCTTTGAGACTTATTTGTATATCCTGTCTGAGAAATAGCCACATTTCTCTTTATATTTCTCACTTGACAGAATCTCGGAAAACATATCTAAAGTGAAGGGCAAAACCCCTGTGTGCCACATGATCTTCATATGATTAGCCTCCCGTTTGGACTCTCCCTTGTTTGTTCTTGGCTAATAATTGTAATTCAGAGAGGAGCAAACATGGATTTGGGATTTGGATTTAGCAGTAAGCTAACTGTGGAGCAAGATCTGATTCAGTTCAGATAGTTAAGCAAATACTTGTCTTTGCATGACAAAAAGACATTTGGTTTGCTATTTACCTCCATATCTTTCTTGGCAGCTGCTGCTTAATTTATATTGGGCCATATTATCCTTGACTCGCTTTTTAGAGGAGTTCACTTTGTTTTGGAGAAAAGCAGCAAGGAGGATTAAGGGACTGGAGGCTAAAATATGATGAAGAACACTTGCAGGAATTAAGCATGTCTAATTTAATGAAAAGAAGGACATGGGGAGACATGATAGCAGTCTTCCAATATCTCAGGGGTTGCCACAAAGAAGAGGGAGTCAAATGATTCTCCAAAGCACCTGAGGATAGAACAAGAAGCAATGGATGGAAACTAATCAAGGAGAGAAGCAACTTAGAACTGAGGAGAAATTTCCTGACAGTTAGAACAATTAATCAGTGGAACAGCTTGCCTCCAGAAGTTGTGAATGCTCCAACACTTTAAGAAGATGTTGGATAGCCATTTGTCTGAAATGGTATAGGGTTTCTTACTTGATCAGGGGTTTGGACTAGAAGACCTCCAAGGTCCTTTCCAACTCTGTTATTCTATATTACTTTAATATAGTCCAAATAAATCACATTGATTGTTTTAAAAGTCTTCTTGAAGCTTTTCCTTTCCCTTTTTGGTTAAATAACCCTAAATAAATTTTACACACACACTTTTTTTATTTACTTACTTATAGGCGATCCTCAACTTATAAACATTTGTTTAGTGACCGTTGGAAATGATAAAGGCACTGAAAAAAGTGACTTATGACCATTTTTCACACTTAACAACTGTTGTAGCATCTCCATGGTCACATGATCAAAATTCAGAGGCCCGACAACTGGCATGTATTGATGGACGGTTTCAGTGTCCCAGATTAATTGATTACCTTAAGTGAGCTTTTTTTGTTTTCATCTTCAGAAACCTGCTCAGATTAAAAGTCCAAAATATGAAAAATGTAAATTGGGCTGCCATATTGCTCCAACTCAGTTGGCAATATAAGATATTTTTCAGAGTATAAGATGCACCTTCCCTCCCCCAAAAAAGAGGGTGAAAATCTGAGTGCGTCTTATATACTGAATACAGCATCTTCCGAAATCCCACCCCATTTGCAAAAATGGACGTGCAGAGCAGTGATGGGTTCCGGATTCCGTCGCAACTGGTATGCTGTGCACGGGGCCAGGCATCCTAGTCAGGCACGTGCACTGTGCACACATGCACACGCCACCGCCCTGTGACACCCAGCTGCTCAGCGGAGGTCATGCAGGCACTGTGCGGGCGGGCGCAATTGGCTGGTCGCGTTATCAACAGCTATGGAACGCAGGTGGGCCAAACGAGCCACCACGTACCGGTATGGTGTCTGCTGCTCCCAGATACTACCGGTACGGCCATAGCAGGCCGTACCACCCGGAACCCACCACTGGTGCAGAAGGTTTGGGAGGCTTGTAGAGCATTGGTGGGGGCTGGGAAGGGCAAAAAACTGGCCATATTTGCCCGTTTTTGGCCGCCCCAGCCCCCAGAAACGCTCTACAAGCCCCCCCCCAAACTGAGGCGTTCAGAGGGTTTGGGAGGCCTGCAGAGTGCAAAAACTTTCTTTTAAAATTTACTTCTTCAAAATCATGGTGCATCTTATAGTCTGAAAAATATGGTAATTTAAAAAAAAAATTACAAGTGGGACATATTTGTAGAATTGCTCTCGTGGGGCTACTGAGGATGAAAATTAAGTTTCTGGTGGCTTTTCTGCTGAAACATTTTGAGGTTGAGAATAGCAATAGCAATAGCAGTTAGACTTATATACCGCTTCATTGGGCTTTCAGCCCTCTCTAAGCGGTTTACAGAGTCAGCATATCGCCCCCAACAACAATCTGGGTTCTCATTTTACCCACCTCGGAAGGATGGAAGGCTGAGTCAACCCTGAGCCGGTGAGATTTGAACAGCCGAACTGCTGAACTGCAGTCAGCTGAAGTAGCCTGCAGTGCTGCACCCTAACCACTGCGCCACCAGAAGAAGAAATGTCCATTGAGCTTGTGACTTCCTTGTTCAGTGAAAAGGAAGTCGGACTTTTCTAATCTACCCTGGAGGGTGAAACCTTCTTATGCCTGTAGACTTATGATTTGCCAGTGCACAGTTCGGCAGCTGGGGGAAAAATTGGATTACTATTTCAAGCCTGTTTGTTTCTTAATATCTTCGTTTTCAAAGTGGAACGGTTTCAGTGCTCATGTGATGATCACCAGTTTCTAAGAGCAAGCGGAAGTGAAGCTTCAGTTGGTTACGTTAGTTTTTGTTGTTGTTGAATTGCAGTTGTTTGAGGAAAAAAACAAAACACTTGGGTGGGAAAAACAATGCAGGATAAAAGAAACTTGATATGTCATTGTGGCCAGATGCAAAGTCAATAAATCCTTAAAACACTGTTGCAAACCCATTGGAAAAGCACACTGTAGGTCGTAATGATTTAATTTTTCGTGCCTTGTGTTACAGAACGTCGTGAGATAATATGATACTGTCTAGAGATGGTGGATTGCTTTTAGGATTGGCAAGTTGGTGTGACCTGAATGGGCAAAATTGTGGTTTTCAGTAATAAAAGCAGTTGATTTTTATTTCACAACCTCACTGTTTCCTCCAGATTAGACGGAAGTGACATGTGTCCACTGTCTTTTTTTTTTTGTCTCTATTTGAAAAAGATGACCACCCTCTTCCCCAAATAATTTAATTTTAAAACGAGAGGGTTGTTTTTATATTCATCAAGAGGAAGATAATAGAAGCAAACAAGGTTCCTTTTTGTCTAATTTCCTTTGGGAAGCAAGTGGGAGGAATTAAATGAAAGTTCTCTTAGCCTACGCAAAATATAGTAATACTGATGTCAACTGAATGGAGCCTCTTGGGAGCCTCTCTCTGAATGGAGACATTCCTGTCTTGTAGGAGTTCAATTGTATGACCACAATTGAGCTCAAAATTTATGTTGTTAAATGAGATGGTTGTTAAGTGAGTCTCACCCCATTTTACGACCTTTCTTGCCACTGTTGCTAAGTGAATCACTGCAGATGTTAAGTCAGTAATACGGTTGTTAAGCGAATCTGGCTTCCCCATTGACTTTGCTTGTCAGAAGGTCGCAAAAGGGGATCGCGTGACCCTGGGACGCCGCAGCCGTCGTAAATATGAGTCAGTAGCCAAGCGCCTGAATTTTGATCGCCTGATCCTGGAGATGCTGCAGTGGTTGTAAGTCTGAAAAACTGGTCATAAGTCACTTTTTTTAGAGTGCCGTTGTAACTTTGAATGGTCACTAAACGAACTGTTGTAAGTCAAGGACTACCTGTTCCATCTTTCTCATCCTTGGGTCTTTAGGCTTTATTCCGACTGCCACTCCCATGTGCTTGGCCGTATCAGGCTGGGAAGGATAGCACAAGAAATTATTTGTCAGCACGCGTTGGCAATTTTTTTTCCCCATAAAGTTTTTTATTTTTCATTTTCATAAGATATAATCACATGTATACTATTACATAGCTGTTCTGACCCCCTTCGTCCCACACCCACACTCAGAGCCAAAGCTAAGTTACGGCATTTAATTGACAGACAGGTCCTTGGCAGCAAACCAACACAGATAAGTCGTGGCAGCAATCCAGCCTGCCAAGCTCACAATTCCAAGCTCACATTAGTTCCTGCGTTTACTTCTGCAAGAGGGGCGTGTGCACAAGCAGACTTTTTATAGTCTGGAGAGGAGCCTAATGACTACCAGTTGAGTGCAATTATCTCCTGTACTTGCGCAACTGTTCCTGACGCCTATTAGCTCTTCGGTGCCGGGCATCCAGGAACAACTCACTGCTGGCTTCTGGATCACACTCCCTTGTCTCCTCCCCACTGGTCCAAGGCTCAGGCACCTCCTGGTGGCCCACCAGTCTCTCTGCGCCCTGCTCAGAGTCGGAACCCTATCCAGGGTCCTCCGCATCCTCCAGAGCCGACTCATAGGGCCCCTTGCTGTCGGAGTCTTGTGGCAGCTCCAAAGGCTCCTGCTGGGCCACAACACATAGCCAACATCGTATTGTATTATTAAATGTTTATATCAATTCATCTTACCATCAACTCCCCAAAAGAAAAAGAAAAAAAAAACATTTATTGGCTCTTTGGCTCTCCATGCACTATATTTATGCGTTCACTTTCTTCTCCCTCTCTCGTCCCCCTCCCTACCTCCTTCCTTCTGTCTGTCCTCCTTCCCTTCTCTATTTTTCCTTCCTCTCTCCTCCTCCTCTCTCCCCTTTTCACTCCTCATTTCTCCTCTTCCCCCCTCTTCCCCTCTCTCCTATTCCTCCTTCCCTTATCTCTCTGCTTTTCTTCCCACTCTTCATCTCATTTGCTTGGTGTATTTCAGCTTCTGAGCAAGCTCCTTTTTATGTTGATGGTATTTATAGTTTCTTTTCAATATACATATTTAATTTTAAACATATATTCTCCTCCCTTTTTAAAAAAAAGAAAAATAGAACAAAAAAGTATACATATATAGTTATTGTACTTTTAACACACACACACCCGCCTAATTTTGGCGTTGGCAATATTTGAGGGCAAAATGTGGTCAGTTTATTAAAAGAGAAATATAATGAAGATACTCATAAGAAGTAAATATGCCCTACCTATCACATGGCAGAATGAAAACCCCCTCTTTTGTGAGGAAGGCTTTGGGAACGCATGAGCTACGAATGTACTGGCACCAGCTCAATTTCATCCAAGTGTGCCCACACATCAGAAAGTTTGCAGGAGATTGTAGGCCACAATCTTGCCATGTGCTTCTCGCCGTCTCCCCAGCAATATTTCCCATCTTGCCAGAAGAGTCTTTAACGTATAATTGCAATGGGATTTCTTTTGAAAACACTCCCAAGTTGTGAGATTGGATCTAAGGTGATCCGAGCTGATTCTTTTACAACCCATCAATTCTTTTATCTGGACATCTGTCAGAAATGGTGTAGGGTGTCCTGCTTGGGCGGGGGGTTGGACTAGATGACCTACAAGGTCCCTTCCAACTCTGTTTTGTTTTGTTTTGTGTTCTGTTCTAGGAGAGACCTGTTGGTCTATGGTACTGAGTGATTACGAACACTTATGCCTTTTAATAAAATCCGGTATTAGTTGGGAAAGATGCTAAAGGGCTCCTCCTGATGTTTTGCACAGCGATGGGATTTCCCCCCCCCCCTTTTTTTTTTGTGATGATACTGATAACTATGATTACAATACTTTCGGTTCTGAGAGAGAAGTAGGCAAAATAAGATCTAAGGACCATTTAATGGTGTTGTTAAACATGACGTTAGGTGTTTTTAAGAGATGACCAATCTGAGGACAGGGTCAAACACATCATTAGTTAGAATAGAATAGGAACGGAACAGGAATAGAATTGGGATGGGATAGAAAGGAATGGAATAGGAATAAGAAGGAATAGAATGGGATGGGATGGGATTGGAATAGGGATAGAATAGGATAGGATAGGATATTCTGGATATTGGAGGTCTTCTAGTCCATCTCCCTACTCAAGCAGGAGAACCTATGCAATCTCAGACAAGTGACTTTCCAATCTCTTCTTAAAAACCTCCACTGGCTAATTGTCCTCACCCTTGGAAAGTTTCTCCTTGATTCCAGGTTGCTTTTCTCGCTGATTAGTTTCCAAGTTCTCACGACCGACCTCAGTCCGAGCTCCCCGTCAATTCCATTAACCCTCATCTTAGTGCCAGTTGGTCTGCAGTATTAGTAGATCAGATTCTTGTACCTAGGCAACATGGAACAAACCTTTAGGGTTTTGAACTCTGCTCTGTTTCTGGCTTCTTGCAGCCCTGAGAGTCTTCAGTTGTACTTGCCAAGAGTCACGACTGCTTAAAGGAATCACCTTTTGGTCCTCTCTGACGCCTGTTTTGCAGATCATTGTAGATGACGACGACAGCAAGATTTGGTCGCTCTACGACGCAGGACCCAGGAATATCCGGTGCCCCCTCATATTTCTCCCACCCGTCAGCGGAACGGCGGACGTCTTCTTCCAACAGATACTAGCCCTGTCTGGGTGGGGTTACAGAGTCATTGCTGTGAGTTTTCTTCGGAACACCGTCCCGTGTTCCGTTTTGTGAACTTGCCTTCAAGGCAGGGGCGGAGGCTTGGGGTTTATGCACTACAGGTAGTCCCCGACTTACAGCCGTTCATTTAGTGGCCACTCGAAGTTACAACGATGCTGGAAAAAGGGACATTGACCCTTTCCCACACGTACAACATTGCAACCTCCCCGTAGTCATGTGATCAGAATTCGGATGTTTAGCAACTGGATACTATTTATGACGGTTGCGGCATCCCAGAGTCATGAGATCCCCTTTTGCGACCTTTTGACAAACAAAGGGGAAAACCAGATCCACTTAACGACCACGCTAAGTTAATAATGATAGTGGTTCACTTAACAACCGTAGCCATCAATTTGCTATCAAATGGGAAAACTCCCTTAAGAAATGTCTCACTCAGCAGCATAAATTTTGGGCTCAAATGTGGTCGTACGTTGAGGACTACCTGTATACCAAATCAACCAGACCTTAACTCAATCACAGCTCCCTTGTTCTTGTACCCAGCAGTCCCCAGTATCTGAATCAGTGGCTGCCATTCTGAATTCTGGTTGGCTTGTTCCAGTCCCACTTGATCTCCTATGAGCCCATATGGCAGGAGAGTATCAATAAAGCTTCATTATGTTCCTGATGCTTTCCTTATTTGCCAGGCCTGGGCATAGCTTGAGCAGTGGAGCCCATCTGAATTTGAAATGAGTTTATTCTGTGGCTGCATAGTCTCCGTAGTATATTTGGAACAAGGAGTGTCTCCCCTTAGTAATGGAGGGCTGGCAATTTACCAATAATTTACTCTCCTCTTTTGACCCCTATTTGGGTAGGGCAGTAATGCCACATCAATACATTTTATATTAGTCTTTGTCTAGATTTAGACTAGGGATGCGGTGGCTCAGCGGCTAAGTTGCTGAGCTTGTCAATCAGAAAGGTCGGCAGTTCGGTGGTTCGAATCCCTAGCGTCGCATAATAGAGTGAGATCCTGTTAATTGCCCCAGCTTCTGCCAACCTAGCAGTTTCAAAGCACATAAAAATACAAGTAGAAAAATAGGGACCACCTTTGGTAGGAAGGTAACAGCGTTCCGTGTGCCTTTGGCATTTAGTCATGCCGGCCACATGACCACGGAGACGTCTTCGGACAGCGCTGGCTCTTTGGCTTTGAAATGGAGATGAGCACCACCCCCTAGAGGCAGGAACGACTAGCACATATGTGCGAGGGGAACCTTTACCCTTAGACTACAATGTCTTAAATTTATATACCGTATTTTTCGGAGTATAAGATGCACCAGAGTATAAGATGCACCTTAGTTTTTGGGGAGGAAAATAGGGGGGAAAAATTCTGCCTACCAGGTATTCATCTGGCTAGCGTTCTTAATCTGATCAGCTTCAGAACATACGTTTGCTGGTTTTGAGCGTGTGTGGGCTTTTTATCCCTTAGTTGGGGATAAAAAACAGCTTCTAAAGCTGATCATTGGAGGGAGCAGCAATGGGAAAGCAGGCAAAGCAGAGAAGATTGCTTCACTTGTTAGCACCTCATTAGGGCTGGGAAAAAAGCTACATTCGGACTATAAGACCCAGCCAAATTTTCAGCCTCTTTTGGGGGGGAAAAGGTGTGTCTTATATTCAGAAAAAATATGGTATTTAGACTTTGGAGTCCACAAAAACAATATTAATGAGTGTACTTGTTGTGAAATTGAAGCTTACAGTATTTACTCAGTTTTTTTAAAAAAATCGCAATTATCAGTAGATTCCCCATTTTAAGAGTTTGAGATGGTTTGGAATTGAAGATGGTTTAGATTAAGATAAATCAATAAGAAAACCATCTATAATCCAACTAACTTCTGCAAGTAAAGCCATCCAAGAGCCATAGGATCTATGGGGATGCTGAGCTTTTCTTCAAGGTGGGATTTCTCCATTTGAGATGCAATTATGCCTCTGCTCCAAGTTCATCAGCTGAAAATGTTCGGAGTCGCAATTAAATTTCTGTAATGGTACACTGCATATTTTCCTCTGTTTTTTTTCTTTTCTTTTTACCATGTTAGTTACAGTATCCAGTTTATTGGGAGATCTTTGAATTCTGCGATGGATTCCGGAAGCTATTAGATCATCTACAACTGGATAAAGTTAGTGCTTACAATAAAATGTTAGGTAAAAAGCCTAGAGTTTATTCATGTTCGTTGGCTTAACCGAAAGAGAAGCTCCTTAGTCCGTACTGAGTCACTAGTACAGTGATGGTGAACATTTTCAGCACTGAGTGCCCAAACCAGAATGCGTGTGCAGGTATGTGCATATGTGTGCGCCCGAGTGCCAGAAACCCGGAGACTACTGGCTGGCATGCGCATGCCTGATTTTTGGGCAGTTTGGCCATTTTCAGGCCGTTTTTTTTGTGCTCTAGTGCCTTTAAAGACCAGCTGGCCACTCTGGCGCCTACGAAGAAAAGTGGCCCAAAGCCATGAAACAACCCCAAATCAGCCTGGAAACGGCCTGGAAAACAGCCTGTTTTTTGTCCATTTTCAGGCACTCCAGCACCCGTGAAGACCAGCTGGCCAGTACGCATGGAAATCAGAAGAGCAGCTGGTTATGGCGCATGTGCCCACAAAGAGGGCTGTGTGTGCTATCTCTGGCATGCCTGCTGTAGTTTCACCATCACAGGACTAGTAGATTAATTTTAGGCATTTGTTTCCTTATCAGATTTCTAAACTGTCCCCTTACTAGGTGATGTACAGAGGCAAACACAATATTGAGACCAGTAGGATCAAAAGCTGTAAAAATATTAACAATTGTGAAGAAAACTGATGTTGTTTGAAAAAAGTGGGACCCCTTGGAATACTTGTTCTGTCTTTCTTGAAACAGACTTGAAACCAAAGACTCATTTCATAAGGGTACGAAAAGAGACTCTTACTTTTAATAGTACTTCAAGTCAAAAACAGAGCATTCCTCACCTGAAACAGAGCTATTTCGAGTGGAAAACGTATCCAAAATAATGCAGCCGCCTGCCTTGCATTTGAAACGGGCTTTTAAATTTAAGGCTTTGACTCAAAACATTCGGCCTGCCCTTAAATTTTAGCATAACGGTTTAAAAACATAGCTTCTGAACCAGTGGTGGGTTTCAAAATTTTTTAGAACCTCTTCTGTAGGTGTGGCCTGCTTTGTGGGAGTGGCTTGCCGGCCATGTGACTGAGTGGGAGTGGCTTGCCAGTCATGTGACCGAGTGGGAGTGGCTTGTCAGTCGTGTGGGTGGGCGTGGCCAACTTGTAAAATGTGGTGAAACTCACTTAACAACGCTCTTGCTTAGCAACCAAAATGTTGCTCAGAAACTCTGGCATTTGAAGCACACAAGCCTTAAAGCTGTCAAGTTACAAGATCCTTGCACCCCTAACCCTTTAGAAAAAAAAACCCAGGGGTATTCAAACTTGACAGCTTTAAGACTTGTGGACTTCAACTCCCAGAATTCCTCCTCTCGCTCTTCATCTTGATGATGTGCGGACGGCGGGGGGAGAGAGCTGGAACCGGTTCTAAACAGCACTGTAGATTTGTGGAACCTCTTCTATAGAAGAGGTTAGAACTGGCAGGAATCCACGCCTGTTCTAAACCGATGCTTGCATAAATGATTTTTTTAAAAAAGTGTACATCAACTTAAAAGGACATTTATGTAAGATCCGGGGTTTGTTTACTGATAAAATGAATATATTTTCACCAAGCAGATGTTGTTTCATTTCTGGGAGGACAGCTATGTTGCATCATAACTGATAAACTTCAGAAACTTTGAATGGAAGGGGAAGTGTTTTTATTTGAAATGATTCATTTCTGCGGATGGGGAAAACCAACGGGAGATGACAGGGATTATAGAATGAAAATGAGAGATTAATTGGAAAGTCCATTGTCTTGAACCTTTAATATGATTTCCGAATTTGCTATACATTGGGGGTCTCCCATCACGGCAACTTTAAGACTTGTGGACTTCAACTCCCAGAATTCCCCAGCTAGCCATGGTTCCCAAGTCTTTAAAGGTTGGAGATCCCTGCTGTAAATGTTTTTTGTTTGCTTCTTGGTCTGTCAGTAGGTGGGAAAAGATCTATCATATTTTTCGGAGTATAAGACACACACACAAAGAAAAGAAAGAAAATTTGGGTGCGTCTTATACACTGAATGTAGCCAAAAACGCGAGGCACGGAAGAGGCAATGGTTTGTGGCAATCCCTGCAGCCTGGAACAGGTGATTGGGGGTATTCCGATCCACCCGCCAATCAGCTGTTCATGCTGAATCAGGCTGCAATAATGTGCTGAAGCTGACCTGGCTTCAGAGAGGAGTTTGCAGCAGCAATCACATTCAGAAAGCACACACAGGTTTCAGCAGGATTCAATAACTTCTCTTTATATAATATATAACACATTAAGTAAATATACAATACCAAAAGCAGGTTTTCCAATGTGGTAGTTCAGCAGAGGAGAGAAGCTTCTCTTTCAGTTTTAGTTTTAGATCTCAGCACAGTATGCAGCTTTAGTATAGAGGAAGCCACGCCCAGGCTCCTGGCTGTCTCCTTCCTTGTTGCTCACACAGCAAATACTGTTTGTTTCCAAACAGCCCTCACACACTGACAGGACGCTAGCCAGATGAATACCAATGGATGCTGGTAGGCAGAGGCAGATTTTTTTTTCTTATTTTCCTCCCCAAAACCTAAGGTGCGTCTTATACCCCAGAGCGTCTTATACTCGGAAAAATACGGTAATTTCCAAGTGCTTGGAACCGTAAAATGTGTTCGATAAAAAGAAAAATAATCACGGGTGTTCTTCTTTCGTTGTTTTGATATTAGGTTCACCTTTTTGGTGCTTCGTTAGGAGGTTTCCTTGCTCAGAAATTTGCCGAGTACACCCACAAATCGCCCCGAGTCCAGTCCTTGATTCTATGCAACTCTTTCAGCGATACCTCAATTTTCAATCAGTCGTGGACAGCAAATAGGTGAGACGCCAGTTCAATAAATCCACTTTTGACTTTTTTTTTAAAGAGAGAAAACCCAGTTAGATGATCATCAGAACATCCCGTCTGTGAAGTTTGGAGCTGGGCAGAATGAGGGCAAGAGTCTCTTGTTGAAAGTAGGGAATGCAGGTGGAAGTTCAGATCTGATGTTACTACGAAGGGTTCGGATGCTGGTTCCTTTCCTTCCAAGGGGTTTTTCAGTTTGAAGCATTTTGCATATTTGTCCATCTCTCCCGTTAGGAGATGGTTATTAGTCAAGATCTCACCTGGAAAAACAACACGTCCCTGGGGATTGGCAAGGCCCAACAGAGGAGAGTCCTGCGGAAAAAATCAGGTGGAACAATGGCTGATGACCTCTTTCTATCAGTCCACGATAGAAAGTGTCCTCACATACTGCATGATAGTGTCGGCGTTCCAAATATCATCCAAAATTAAATCAGAGTCCAAGGCAGAACTTTCCTCAAACTTCCAATTTATTAAGAGAGACATGTTGGCACATCTGTGGAAAACCTGAATCTGAAAGCTTCCTGGGTTTTCCACCCAGTTGAAAGTTCATGATCTTGTCCTCACACCCACAAGTCCATCACATGGTCCAATCTTCCATTGCCATGCTGGCATCTCCACCCATCCAGTTCTGGTCAGGTGCAGAGGTGTGGAGACAAAGAATGACCTTGGGCTTCTAGAAAGGAATGTTTTATTTTGGCAACAACACATTCTATTCCATTCCCCCTCCCAATTACCCCACTAATGAAACAGCATAGTAAAATAATAGAGAGAGTATGGCAGGCCAAAGATCCACAAAGGAATATGACTGCAGGCCTGACAGATAGTATGGTACGCTGATTTAACAGCTGCAGACAGGAAGGCACTACAGAGAGTGATCAATTCGGCACAAGAAACCATTGTTTGCCTCCTAACACCACTGGATGACATCGGCAGATCTCTATCTGCTGATCCTTGGGATGGAAGAGCCTCCACTGCTAGTGAAGCCCCACCCTAGCTCTGGGGATAAAAGGCAGGGGGCGGAGATGAATAGGGGAATTAACTATTCATCTTCCAGCCCGCTGGACTTGTTAGCCTGTAAGAGAAACTTTTTGTTGGGGCTGCCAGAAACCTCAAAATATAACCATACAACATGGCAATTTTGCGCAACACAAAGCCACCATCATTAGATTATGCATATTCAGCTAAGAAGGAAAAGAATAAAAGAAATTAAAATTGGAAGTTACAGAGTAGAAAGCTTTGTTATTCAGTGGTGATGTTCATCATTAAGTAGTCACTAATACTTGAAGTGGCCAATACTAGGCTAAATTCTAGCAACCACCTATGCAGCATGTCTTTGTCTACAATAATGGATAGGATAGTTTAATAGTCATCTGGGAATTGTTAAAAGATGGACAGATCGGCTTTACTAGCATTGTGAAATCAGGTAAGCAGAGGCTGTGTGTAAAGAGATTTTTTTATATTTAACTTGACAATGCAGGGCTTCAACTGAACTTTGAAGTCCTAACTTACCTTTATATTCCCCTCTCTTCCCAGCTTTTGGTTGTTGCCTGCTTTCATGTTGAAGAAAATTGTCCTTGGGAATTTTGCCTCTGGTCCCGTAGATCCTGAAATGGCCGACGGAATTGATTTCATGGTGGATAGGGTAAAGATCCATAATGGTCAAGTTGGTTGCTTGATGGTGTTCTGAAGTTTGTCCAGGAAATAGCAAAATACTGGGTGCTTTGGATAGTCTTTTCTTTTTCCTTTTTCTGTTCAGCGAGGGCATGTGCGCGCGTGTGCAGGTAGTCCTCAACTTCTGTCAATGTTCCTACTGATGGAACCCAAACCAGCAAGCGCCATCGAAACGATCCGCTCTCTTAATGCAAAACTTTATTGAGTACATCAATTCGGCACAGAATGAAAGAAAAACCAACTCTGGCTAATTCCCATGCAATTCAATATATTTAAAGTATAGAATCCTCCCTCCCTCCAATTACATTGTCCAATTAAGTGCCACGGTATCGTTATGAGAAGATGTCTGGAAGGTCTGGCAAACGCCTGCTGAAGTGACCTTGGTTCTCACAGGCTGAGTGCTTGATGGTTACAGTCCACATTCCAATTCCTCCTTCCCTCCCTCCCCCCCATAGTTTGTTGAAAGTGAAAGCAGCATGAGTACGTTTCAAAACTTGACAAGTTCATTTAGTGACCGTTTGAAATTATAATAGCACTGAGAAAAAAATGACTTATTGACTGTTTTGTCATACTTAACGACCGTGGCAGCATCCCCATACTTACGTAATTTTAATTACGTGTATTGTGTTTGTATCCCCTTTCCCCTTTTGAGTTGTTCACCGCCCTGAGTCCCTCCTGGAGAAGGGCGGCATACAAATAAATTAAATCTTAATCTTAAATCTTACATGATTAGAATTCAGATGGTTGGCAACTGGCTCATATTGAGGATGGTCAGTCATAAGTTATTGCGACCATAAGTCAAGTCAATACATACCTAGACTCGATTTTATAACCCTTTTTTTTTTGCAGTGTTTCCTAAATCACTATGGTTGTTAAGTGAATCGTGTGGGGGTCATAAAATTCCCGGGATCATGTGATCACTTTTTGCGACCTTCCGACAAACCAAGTCAATGGAGAAGCCAGATTCACTTAAATGCCATGTTACTAACTTAATTGCTTCACTTAACCACTCTGGCAAGAAAGATTGTAAAATGGGGCCAAATTCACTTAACAAATATCTTACTTAGCAATAGAAATGTTGGGCTCGATTGTGGTCGTAAGTCCATAAAGCTACTAAGTCCTGGCTGTTCCAGCAGGCTGGGGGCTGTTGAAGTATCCAGCCCCACTTCACCTGTGAATGTTGTCGTATTTTAAATTGTTGTATTGTCTTGTATTGTCTTATTTATCCCCTTTCCCTGTTTTATTGTAAGCCGCCCGGAGTCCTTCGGGAGTGGGTGGCATACAAAACCAATAAATAAAATGAAATGAAGGAGTACCTGTATGTATGTACCCTATTTTCCCTAAAATAAGACCTCCCTCAATAATAAGCCCAATTAGACTTATTATCGCTCCCTGCCTCCTGCACCTCAAAAATAATAATAAGACCTCCCCAAAAATAAGGCCAACCGCTTATTTTGGTGGTCAAAAGAAAATAAGACCCAGTCTTATTTTGGGGAAAACACGGTACTAGGAGGAACGCAAGATCCCTTCCAACTTTGGTATTCTGCATTCTATTTCTTGGACATCAGATTTCAGACCCAAATTGATGGTTTTTGTTTTTTGTTTTTCTTAACATTGGACAGCTGGAAACTTTGGGCCAGAGCGAGCTGGCTTCAAGACTCACTCTCAATTGCCAGAATTCCTACGTTGAACCTCATAAAATCCGAGATGTTCCTGTCACCATCATGGATGTGAGCAACCTTGGGCATATTCCTAGCTGATAAGCATGAGATGAAACTGGTTTGGCTGGGTATTGATTAGTGGGGATCTCCAATCCAGAAGGACTGTGGTAGTCGCGCCTGCATCATTTCATGCAAGCATTGGGACCTTCTGGAATAAAAGATAATATAACTCTATAAAGTCCTAGTAAGGCCACACCTAGAGTACTGCATCTAGTTTTGGTCACCACACTATAAAAAAGATGTTGACTCTAGAAAGAGTGCAGAGAATAGCAACCAGGATGATTAAGGGACTGGAGGCTAAAACATACAAAGAACGGTTGCAGGAACTGGGCATGGCTAGTCTAGTGAAGAGAAGGACCAGGGAAGACATGATAGCAGTCTTCCAATATTTGAGGGGCTGCCATAGAGAGGAGGGGGTGAAGCTATTTTCCAAAGCACCTGACAAGGAATAATGGATGGAAACTAAACAAGGAGAGATTCAACCTAGAAATGAGGAACTTTCTGACAGTGAGAACAATCAACCCATGGAACAGAAGTTGTGGGAGCTTCATCACTGGAGGCTTTCAAGAAGAGACTGGACTGTCATCTGTCAGAAATTGTGTAGGGTCTCCTGCTTGGGCAGGGGGGTCAGATTAGATGTCCTACAAGGTCCCTTTCAACTCTGTTAATCTGTTTAAAAAAAGGAGAGAACTTCTGCTTCAGGGAAAGATCCTGGGCTCAATGATAAGGGATGGCAAAACTCATGCTGATGCTGTTTTTGACTTTTAGGTATTTGATCAGAGTGCCTTGTCTACAGAAGCCAAGGAAGAGATGTATAAATTGTATCCCAATGCCAGGAGAGCTCATCTTAAAACAGGAGGCAATTTCCCATATCTCTGCAGAAGTGCTGAAGTAAACCTTTATATCCAAGTAAGTCCTGCTCATTCATTCATCCATCCAATTTATTGTATTTTTTGCTCCATAAGACACACTTTTTTGTCTCCCAAAAGTGGGAAATGTTTGTTCGTCCTATGGGACAAATATTGCCAAAGCCCCACCCACCCACCGCTCCCCACCCTTCAGCTGTTTTTTGGCCTCTGTGCACCCGATTTTGACCTCCACCTATACCTTTTGGGCTTCCATGCATCTCGTTTTTGGCCTCCGCATGCCCCGGGATGTATGGAGGTCAAAAATGGGGAATGTGGAAGCCAAAAACAGGACAGGCGGAGGCCGAAAACTGGACGGGTGGAGGCCACAAATGGGGCTTGTGGAAAACAAAAATGGGGCACACGGAGGCCAAAAACGGGGAGCGCAGAGGCTGAAAATGGGTCGTGCGGGGGCTGAAAATGGGACACACAGATGCCAAAAACGGGAGTGCGTCTTATGGGCAGGTGTGTCTTGTGGAGCAAAAAGTATGGTATATCCGCCCATCTCACAGTTCAGGCAACTCTGAGCAACAGTTTGCTCCCTCATGGGTGAAAGTAGAGTCAATGTCAATGTTTTATGGTTTAGAGGGGAAAAAATGAATAGATTCTACTTCTGTCCGTCTGTCCTACAGATACATTTGCTTCAGTTCCATGGGACCAGATATGCTGCTATTGACCCCTCCATGATCAGCGCAGAAGAGCTAGAAGTCCAGAAAGCCAATCTCCAATCTAGCAACGAGCCAGAACTACCATCGTAATTGGACGATCGGCCATTCTTTCATCTGAAGGGCCCCGCCTCTTTCCTTGTTGGCAGATGTCCTACCCAATCACATCTGACCTTCTCCTTGTCTTTCTCTTTTTCCCACTAAACTGGTTAGAATTGGGTCCTTAAAACTCAGCTGGATGGATTTCATTACATGAAATAAGGCTACAGACACTCGCTCCCGTTTCTGTTTCACACGCTAAGTTTGGATAATAAAAGTTAAGGATGCAACTTTGGAAGACTCATTATAAAGAAAACAAAGCAAAACGAATGCAACTGTCGGAGACAAAACTTTTAGTACCAAAGCCTTCATTACTGTGCTCTTAATCGAGAATAAATCTTTTTAATATATATATATCTATATCTGTACAAATCTATTATCTCCATGCAGAGAGGGCCTACTATGAACAAATTACAGATGCCTGTACGTTCATTTATAATTTGAATATTTAGTTTTAAACTATGTTGGAAGTGTCAATGTTGCTGTTATGTTTCTTTATATACTGCTGCCGCTTAATGACTTGAAATCAAAGGGGTTTTTTTGTAAAATTTATTTGCTATCGTACTTTTGTTTTTGAATAAAATTTTAACTGGGCGTGGGGAGGACCCCAGTTATTCTGCTGTTAAGAATTTGCAAGGTAATAGCTTTGCTTTGTCCTTTAAGGTTTGGAATTTCATACAAATTTTGTAATATCCTGTGTGGTCTGGAGCCCTCCAGTTAGATTAGAATTATATGGATCTCCAGAATTTTCAGTTGTGCTGTTCAAAATTCCTGGAGATTAAAATTCATTGAAAGTAGGAAATGTTTATTGAGACCTGAAATGATTCAGGTTTTTTATAATGTGACAGTTCCCAAGTTTTCAGCAGCTACAAACAAACAAACTACACAAGAGGGGGAAAACCATTTATTTGAAAACCAGATGTTTCGACATTGCTTTTAAAAATACAAAAACGTCATGACATATTTAAGAAAAGTGTACCGTCCATAGATAAAACACTGTCGTGTCAGCACTGGTGAGAACAAAACAACTGTTTTGAAGTTGAAAGTGCATATCTGTACAGCTGGAAACGGGAGTGAATCCCGGGCCCGGGGATCTTCCCCGAGACTTTGGGATCAGAGCAAATAATGATGGAGGCTGGGATCAGCCCCAGGCTTTTCCCCTGCAATTGGTATCATCCCATCACCTGGACAGAAGCTACTTCAAAGTGCAGGAAATGACATAGAAAAACTTCTTCCTGCCTTCCCTTTTGTCAGAGATAACCAATGCCCAAAGAGAGTAAGTGTGTAATGCACCTCCAGGCACCGATCTCAGAGCTGTATCCTCACTCATTGCCTTTTCTGGCAGATCACAGCGAAGGGCCAGCTGGTGTGTAAATCTCTTCCTCAAAGAGAATGACCCAAGGCTGAAAAAGGCTAGGCTAAAGAGGCCCAGATAGAGGCAAAGAAGCCAGCCTCTCACCCTAGCCAGCTCCGTGTGCATAGTTGAGATAAATAAAATGAAAAAATAACAATGGACTACAAAAGTGTTGGCTGACACAGTAAAATGGTTCCCCCTTGCATTCCTAAGCCACCTAGCATTAAATGCCATATGGATTGAGACGGCTGTTCTCCCCAGATGTGGACATCCAAATTTGGAGCAATGTTCAACAAAAGGATGATGTGAACCGAAGCAGAAGTTGCCAGGTCTCCATAGAGACCTGAGGTGCTGTTGTATTAGTGAGACCTTGCGCTGTTTGGAGTGTTAGTGCAACTGTAATTTTGGCTCTGTTTCCAGAAGACATATTATCCCTTGATTGTTCACCCAGCACTCTGAACCAGGTTAGTGAAAGCTAGCAGATATAAGTGTGTTCCATTCTAATTGTGGCCAGTTTTAAACACAGTTACGTTTTGCTTGATGGCTCACCTTGGGTAAGCTTACGGTTCAGTTAATACAGCACATGATAGCATAACTAGGTGGAACATACTGTGTGAACTCAAAGAGTTCAAGACAGATCCGTTGAGTCTTAAGAGGATCATTCTGCTATAATCCATGGTGAGAGCTGGATGTTGTAATATCTACAATCATCAGATATTTAGCCAAAAAAGCTTTCAAAAGGCGTTGGATGAAATGAAAGTGACTTAGAATGAAAAGATATGAGTTTCTAGGAAATTTTGAACGGGAAAATTTTCCCATGCAAACGAGCATGATCCCAATTGGAATAGTCACCTCGGTGTAGCCCAACTCTGTACAAGTATTTGGGCTACATTATATGTTGGGATGCGGTGGCTCAGTGGCTAAGATGCTGAGTTTGTCAATCAGAAATGTTGGCAGTTCAGCAGTTTGAATCCCTAGCGCCGCATAACTGAGTACGCTCACGTTACTTGTCCCAGCTTCTGCCAACCTAGTTTGAAAGCAGGTAAAAAATGCAAGTTGAAAAATAGGAGCCACTTTTGGTGGGAAGGTAACAGCGTTCTATGCGCCTTTGGCGTTTAGTCATGCTGGGCACATGACCACAGAGACGTCTTCGGACAGCACTGGCTCTTCAGCTTTGAAACTGAGATGAGCAGAGACTCGGGAATGACTACCACATATGTACGAGGGAAACCTTTACTTTTATCTATGTGTTGGGAGGAAGAGGCATAAAATCCCAGCTTCTCTATTTTTTTTTGAACAGTCACTCAAAAAGTAAACATGGCACAACTTTCGAAACTCGGATTAATCTATAAAGTTGAACTGCCAGATTATTGCAGAACATTCTGACCCATGTGTCTGCCTACAAAGCATGCTTTTAGGATAAGGTTCCATTGAAGGAAACATGCCTTTATGAACTCTTAATTGGAAAACAAAGAGAGCAATGTGAATAGGACAGAAACAAGTTAACTCTGGACCAAAGAGGGGCTTATTAGCACCAGAGCGATGATCGTCCTTAGCAATGCTGGTTTGCAATTGGTGCTGTGGTGTGAGGTGTAGTCAAGAGTTTTAGAGGCATTAGTTGTCTTACTACAACACAGAACAGCAAGAAGTTGGATGGATGATGAACGTCACCATGAGATTTTTCCAATGAAGGACATGTATAAAGAGGTGTAAACCTCTTCATTGTGAGTTATTCCAGAGATCAAGTCAATGGGCTGGCCGAGAATCTCCATAAACATTAAATCAATGGGATCGTATGGCAATGATAAGAAGAGATAAAAATCCCTTGTAAAGTCAGCTTTAGACCTTGTTTCAGACCTCGGGGATGGGGAGCAGTGGAGGAGGATAAAATCTGTTATTTCCCCTTCTCTCCAACTGAGACCCTACAGATACATTGCTGTGATTTAGATGCCCGTAAAACAGTTTACGTCGACCTGACTTGGATTGGAAAGGTTGCCATTCAAGATGGCAAGAAGCCCTTGGAATCGGTGGCCCTTTGGAGGCAAAGTTCTGAAAGAAACCTCTGGCAGAGTTGCATGTAGCCTTGTTGTGTAGCACCTCAGAGCTCACATTGCTGAACACCTGCGTGGAGATGCGGGTGAATCTGCATTCGCTTGTTTCCGGATACTTTCTGTTGGAAGAGAAAACACACACATGTGTCATTCCCCCGTCTGAAGAGTCTGAATCCGCGGAGGAGGACGAGGCGGAGCGAGAGGCGACAGAGATCGAGGGGGCAGCTGTGTCGGCTTTGGAGGAATGTGGGGAGGAGCAGGCCAAGGCAGTCCAGGGCCCCTCAGGATTGGGATGGTTTGTTAGCAGGTAGAAATGGGGGCAGGATGACCAAGAGAGGGCAAGCAGTGGACACGAGAAGCGACAGAGCTCAGGTGATCAACAAGGACCGACTCCCACTCCTGATCTCTGAACACGAAGAGTGGAGAGAAGGCAGGAACAGCGCAGGCCGACCCGATGACTCGGGAGAAGAGTGCTCCACCCCTCTTCTCAAGGCACACCTGGGACTGAGATTTAAGGAGACACTGTGGGGAGGGGCGTTTGTCGGGAACAAACACTGAATTGGTAGAGTTTGGTGTGCCGGTACAGACATTTGGCGTTTGCAGAACTACTTGCTTCTTCCTTACTTGTGGACTAAGTGTCTTCTTCCTGACTTGGTGGACTCATTGTTTGTTCTTTGTGTCATGGACTCATTTCCATGTTCCTTTGTTTTGCTGGACTAGGAGAAACCAGAGGCTGCTGTGTCTGTGTCTGTGTGTGCTTTGCTCTAGGACTTGCCAAGAACGTGGGAGTGTTTGAGGGGACATTTGGAGAATTAAAGGGGAATTTGAACCTGGCTGTGTGACCTTTGTGCCTTGTCCCAGGTCATCACAGTATGTGTCTAAGCTGGACTTTGACTTCATCCAGCTGTTCCTGGGATGAACTAGCTCATTAGGCCAAAGAGAAAGGCCAAAGAGTCACTATACCTGCTAAATCGCTCCTCCCAATGCCAACCAGCCCTTCATACAATCCTTTGATTGGGTTGTCTCCTGCCATGATGGCCCCATGAAGCCAAATCAGCAGCATCCGATGGCCGTGTTCTCGGTAGCTTTTGGTGCCTGGCAAAAAGAGAAGAGCAAACTTAGGTTAGAACAATTACCAGACCCGGGTAAATAGGCACTGGTGGTTTTCAGATATAGCCTCCAGGCTAACAAATTGTGTTATATATTTTAAGAAAGCTTCAGCCTTTTAATAAAAGGGAAGAGTTTGAAAAGGTGCCGCTAGAGACCAACATAGCTGTCCTTTTGTCTTTGAGTATGTCACTTCTCAACGCTTTTGCTGAATTGCCAATGTTTGAAATCTTTTTAATTTACTGTAACTGTTTTCAATTGCTGTCCATTGGGGATTTTTTTTAACATTAAAAAGAAGTTTCTGGCTTGAATTGGAGATGATGAAGGGAGCACAGTAGTAAATCCGCTTCCCCAGAGGGTTGGGCTCGCTCACTGATGCAGCTCTATTTCTCTGTAAAATGCTGCCTGGGGTTGCACATAACCTGGGGGGGGGGGGGGGGAAGAGAGAGAGAGAGAACAGAAAATCCAATTCAAACATGCTTCGTCCAGCTTTTTTTTAAACATGAATAGCCGGTCACAGCTGAGCCAGCGATTTCTAATATGGACTGGATGGCAGCCAGGTTAGAGAAATACCGGCTAGCAAAGCGGTTTTGGATTTTTACTTCTTTTTTTTTCTTGCAAACCGCTTCTTGGTTTGGTCTCCTCTCTGAAAAAGACGTGTCGTTCATATTTCATGAGATGTTTTCCTTCAGCGCTGGTCTCGCAGTCAAAATGCTAGTCTTGCATTTTTAAAACTCAGGGCTATGGCTATTTTAGCCTGTTTGAAAGACCTGAGAAAAAGTACAGAGAAGAGCAACAAAGATGATGAAGCATCTGGAGGCTAAACCAGAGGTGGTAATCAGCAGGTTCTGGAGAACCGGCAGAGGAATTTTTGAGTAGTTCAGAGAACCGGTAAATACCACCTCTGACTGACCCTGTCCCCATCTATTCTCTGCCTCCCGGGTCCCAGCTGATTGGGAAGGAATGGGGATTTTGCAATATCCTTGTCCTGGAGTCGGGAGAGAAAGGAGATTTTGTAGTATCCTTCCCCTGGAGTGTGGAGGCAATGGAGATTTGGCAGTATCCTTCCCCTGGAGTGGGGAGGGAATGAAGATTTTGCAGTATCCTTCCCCTGGAGTGGGGAGGGAATGGAGATTTTGCAGTATCCTTCCCCTGGAGTGGGGAGGCAATGGGAATTTTGCAGTATCCTTCCCCTGGAGTGGGGAGGCAGTGGAGATTTTGCAGTATCCTTCCCCTGGAGTGGGGAGGGAATGGAGATTTTGCAGTATCCTTCCCCCAGAGTGTGGAGGCAATGGAGATTTGGCAGTATCCTTCCACTGGAGTGGGGAGGGAATGAAGATTTTGCAGTATCCTTCCCCTGGAGTGGGGAGGGAATGGAGATTTTGCAGTATCCTTCCCCTGGAGTGTGGAGGCAATAGGAATTTTGCAGTATCCTTCCCCTGGAGTGGGGAGGCAGTGGAGATTTTGCAGTATCCTTCCCCTGGAGTGGGGAGGGAATGGAGATTTTGCAGTATCCTTCCCCTGGAGTCGGGAGGCAGTGGAGATTTTGCAGTATCCTTCCCACAGAGCAGGGAGGCAATGGGGATTTTGCAGTATCCTTCCCCTGGAGTTGGGAGGGAATGGGGATTTTGCAGTATCCTTCCCCCAGGAGTGAGGAGGGAATGGGGATTTTGCAGTATCCTTCCCCTGGAGTGGGGAGGGAATGGAGATTTTGCAGTATCCTTCCCCCAGAGTGTGGAGGCAATGGAGATTTGGCAGTATCCTTCCACTGGAGTGGGGAGGGAATGAAGATTTTGCAGTATCCTTCCCCTGGAGTGGGGAGGGAATGGAGATTTTGCAGTATCCTTCCCCTGGAGTGTGGAGGCAATAGGAATTTTGCAGTATCCTTCCCCTGGAGTGGGGAGGCAGTGGAGATTTTGCAGTATCCTTCCCCTGGAGTGGGGAGGGAATGGAGATTTTGCAGTATCCTTCCCCTGGAGTCGGGAGGCAGTGGAGATTTTGCAGTATCCTTCCCACAGAGCAGGGAGGCAATGGGGATTTTGCAGTATCCTTCCCCTGGAGTTGGGAGGGAATGGGGATTTTGCAGTATCCTTCCCCCAGGAGTGAGGAGGGAATGGGGATTTTGCAGTATCCTTCCCCTGGAGTTGGGAGGGAATGGGGATTTTGCAGTATCCTTCCCCCAGGAGTGAGGAGGGAATGGGGATTTTGCAGTATCCTTCCCCTGGAGTGGGGAGGAAATGGGGATTTTACAGTATCCTTCCCTGCCATGCCCACCCAGCCACACTCACAGAACTGGTAGCAAAATAAATTGAATCCCACCACTGGGCTAAATCATAAGATGAACAATTGAAGGAACTGGGTATATCTATCTAACAAAGAGAAGGACTAGGGGAGATAGGATAGTTGTCTTCCAATACTTAAGGGGTTGCCACAAATAAGAGGAGGTCATCTTATTCCCCAAAGCACCTGAGGGAAGAAGTAGTAACAGGTGGAAGATCATTAAGAGAGAGAACCAACCTAGAACTAAGAAATGTCCTTACAGCGAGACCAATTAATCTGTGGAACAACTTGCTTCTAGAAGTTGTGGGTGCTCCAATACCAGAAATTTCCAAGAAGAAACTGGAATAGTATAGGATCTCTTGCTTCAGCAAGTTGGACTAGAAGACCTCCAAGGTCCTTTCCAGCCTTACGATTCTATGTTCTAAAAAAGTTAGACCCTCTTCATAATACAGATGGGTCCATATGTTTTAGTGATAGTTCAAAGTTATCACTGCACTGAAAAAAGTAACTCATGATCAGTCCTTCCCCTTAGGATTGTTGCAGCATCCCCGGGGTCACAAGATCAAAATTCGGGCCCATGGCAACCAGCATGTATTTATAATGTGTGCAGCATCTAAGAGCATGGGATCCCCAAGTTTGACCTTCCCAGATAACTTCTAACAAGCAAAGTCAATGGGTGAAGCTGAGTTTATTTATTAGCCTGATTCACTTGACTAAAGTGATTAGCTTAAGAACCATCAAAAAAAATTTTGGGGGTAAAATCAGATATGATTCACTTAGGGTCCTCCTGGGCAGTGGAAATTCTGGTCCCAGTTGTGCTTGTAAGTTGAGGACTTCCTGTAGACATGGCAAATTCATTTTTTTACTACCGGTTCTGTGGGCATGGCTTGGTAGGGCGTGGTGTGGCTTGGTGGGCGTGGCAGGGGAAAGATATTGCAAAATCCCCATTCCCTCCCCACTCTAGGGCCAGCCAGAAGTGGCATTTGCTGGTTCTTTGAACGACTCAAAACTTCTGTTACTGGTTCTCCAGAACCTGCATGCACTGGTGGGATTCAGTCAGTTCGCACCTATTCGGGAGAACCGGTTGTTAATTTTTAAAGCAGTTCTGAGAACCGGTTGTTGGAAGAAATCTCCTTTTGTTTTTTTCCCCACTTTACAGGGCTAATCCTGTAAGGGAGGCAGGAAGGAAATATTCTGGTTTTGTTTCTAGCCTAATCTTGATTGCCCTACTTATAGAAACTGCCTCTCTGGTTAACCCTCATTGCATCGTAACAGCTAAAGTGAAGCGCCCATCGACCTGAGTGAAGTTGAGTTGGCCATGCCCACCTGGTCACATGACCACCAAGCCCCACCTACCCAGCTGATCATTAGGGCAGAGAACTGATTGTTAAATTATTTGAATTCCACCACTGCCTGCATGACACTCTTCTCATATGTTCAGGAATGGTGGTGGCATTTAGCCTGATCGGACTGGTTTGGACTAACTAGTAGTGGTGGCCTCTGGGTGGGCCTACCTACCCGCCCCGGCGCTATGCTGTCCTATTTAGCCACATTTTCTAAGATGCGTGCATGCATGCAAGTCGTGTGTGCGAGCAAAGCGCATGCGTAGAAGTTGACATTTTTGGTGCTTGGCGAACCGGTAGTAAAATTATGTGAAACCCACCTCTGTTCAGGCACCACCGGAATGAAGATCTTGGTCCCTGGTCTCCTACTCCTACTTAGCAGCAGCTGGGATGAAGGTCATCTCTGTTACCTACCTGTCCACTGGTGTTCAATGGCCCGGATATGCGCCTCCGTGAATTTCCAATAATGTGCAAGTTTCTTCCACTCATTGGCCTTGAGGTATTTGGTTGCCAGCCGCCATATCACCGAACGGATATGTTGTGTTTCCAGCCGATGGTCTTGCTTGAAAGTTAAACGTTCTGTTATCCAGGAATCAGAGTCGCTGTTGAGGTTATCCTGTAAAAAAAGGTCACAATTTCCTTCACAGTTCATGTTCAAAGCCAAATGCTTGTGGTTATTCAATAAACCATGGTTAAAACAAACCCAAGATTAGTGTAATGATTGAGTACAATCCCTTAGTATCACTGTCTTGTCAGGCTAGATTTGATTCCTGTAACTCCTCTAGTGGGGAAATGGAATAGTCATGGGGTAAATCATCCCCACAGATCTAAACATGGAATGGGTTATAATCCTTATTAACTGATTTTTAATTCTTCATCTGCCTCTGGGCAGTATATACCAACCTGGTTTGCCACGGTTCATTTAACCCAGTTTTTCCCAACCTTAGCGACTTAAAGCTGTGTGGACTTCAACTCCCAGTTGGCTGGGGAATTCTGGGACATCCACACAGTTTAAAATTGCCAAGGTTGAGAAACACCGATTAAACCACTAAGTTTAATCAGTGGCTAAGTGGACGCAGTGGACTCAGTGGCTAAGACGCTGAGCTTGTTGATCAGAAAGGTTGGTAGTTCGGCAGTTCAAATCCCTAGTGCCATGTAACAGAGTGAGCTCCTGTTACTTGTCCCAGCTTCTGCCAACCTAGCAGTTTGAAAGCACCTAAACATGCAAGTAGAAAGATAGGAACCACCTTTGGTGGGAAGGTAACAGCATTCCATGTGCCTTTGGCATTTAGTCATGCCAGCCACATGACGACGGAGATGTCTTCGAACAGTGCTGGCTCTTCAGCTTTGAAACGGAGATGAGCGCTGTCATCACTGACAGGGCAAGCCTTTTGCATATAAAAATAAGAATCAACCCTACTCCTATCTAGTACTGATGGTGTTATCCAGTTGGGTCATGAGATGTCTGCAAGCCAACCATCAAGCTCAGAGAAAACCAAGGACCCCACAGTTCAACCCTCAGCTACAAATATTCTCTTCTATCTCATTACTCCATTTGACAAAAAAAAAGTGTCGTTCAAAAAACCATTCAAAGGAAAGAGGATTATGGTTAAAAAAAAAGGTTCTACATGTTCTTGCAGCTATTTAATGTCAGGATATAAATAAATATCCTATCTACTATTGGCCATCCTCTCCCCACTCTTCTGTGATCTCTCCGGCTTTTCATATTTCCCTCCTTTTTATTGGATCATTTTTACCTGTTGTGGCCCTCCCAGAGGTGTTTAAATGAGATGGGAAGCCATATAGCTCAATCAATCAATCAATCAAGTCCCTAGGCTTTTCCCAATAGCATCATGACTGTTACCACAACCGAAACCCTGCAATTGTCCTTGAGAAACAATTGCAGGGTTTCGGTTTCCTCTGGAGAAATTCTCCCAGTTTTGACAGAAAACTTCAATGAGTTCTTTGTATCTGATTCCATCCCACAGCTACATTTTCCTGTTTGCTTGGTTTCCCCCCCCACGCACCCGCGCACAATTAACTGCTTATTGTTCAAACTGTCCAAAGAGCTGCTGATTCAATTCTACAGAGGAATTATTGAGTCTGTCATCTGCACCTCTATAACTCTGCAACTCAACAAGACAGACACAGACTCCAGAGGATACTTAGAACTGCAGAAAAAATAATTCCTACAAATCTGCCTTCCATCGAGGACCTGTACACTGCACGAGTCAAAAAGGGGGCTGTGAAAATATCTACAGACCCCTCACATCCCAGACATAAATTGTTTCAACTTTACTCTCAAAACGACACTATAGGGCACTGCACACCAAGACAACTAGACACAAGAACAGTTTTTCCTGAATGCCATCACCCAGCTAAACAAATAATTTCCTCACCACTGTCATATTACCTACTAAGACTTTATTATTATTATTATTATTATACAATTGTATCACAGCGGCCAGTTGTTTCGCCGGATTTGGCATTGGTTACTAGTCGGGCCCCACCCAGGGGCCTAGGACGTCGTAACGTATTTTCTTAATATGCGTGCAGATCCAAGCAGTGCGGCTTTTTGCATTTGACTGATGGTGATTTTGTCAATTTTTAACTGTTTTAAATGTAATTCCAGTGCTTTTGGAATAGCACCCAGTGTGCCAATTACCACTGGAATTACCACTGCTGGTTTGTGCCATAGTCGTTGAATTTCGATTTTTAAGTCCTGGTATCTTGCGATTTTTTCATGTTCCTTCTCGGCGACCCTGCTATCACCTGGTATTGCGATGTCTATGATTGTGACCTTATTTTTCTCAACCAGTGTGATGTCTGGTGTATTATGCGCCAGTATTTTGTCGGTTTGTATACGGAAATCCCACAAGATCTTGACCATCTGATTTTCTGTGACTTTTTCAGGCTGATGTTCCCACCAGTTTGTTGCTGTTTTAATATTATAATTTTTGCACAAATTCCAATGGATCATTTGTGCTACTGAATTGTGCCGCAATTTATAATCAGTCTGCACGATTTTTTTACAGCAGCTGAGTGTGTGATCAACAGTTTCATCAGCTTCTTTGCAAAGTCTGCATTTGGCATCATCAGAGGATTTTTCAATTTTGGCCTTAATGGCATTTGTGCGGATAGCTTGTTCTTGCGCAGCCAGGATTAGTGACTCTGTTTCTTTCTTTAATGTACCTGTTTTTAACCATAACCAAGTTTGTTCACTGTCCACTTTATCTTTTATTTTTTCCAGAAATTGACCATGCAGTGCTTTGTTCTGCCAACTCTCCATTCTTGATTTTATCACATCTTTTCTGTATTCTTGTTTTGTCTGTTGGGCCTTCAGTAGATTTTTGTTCTTTACTTCGATTAATAGATGTTCTTGACTTTCTTTTAAATAATCAGCCAGTGCATGTTTTTCTTCTTCAACTGTTTGCTTCACTTGTAATAATCCTCTGCCACCTGATTTTCGGGGCAGATATAGTCTATCAGTATCACCACGTGGATGTAAACTGTAGTGCATTGTCATTAGTTTCCTGGTTTTTTCGGTCCAAAAGGTCCAAATCAGCTTGTGTCCAGTTAACTATGCCAGCTGTGTATCTTATAACTGGTATTGCCCAGGTATTTATGGCCTTGATTGTATTTCCACCATTCAATTTAGATTTCAAAATTTTCCTAACTCTGTTGGTGTACTCTCGCCTGACAATAGTTTTTACTTCTCCATGCTTGATGTTATCCAACTGCAGAATGCCTAAGTATTTGTAGGCTTCATTTTCTTTGCATTTAATTAGTTGGCCATTGGGCATTTCAATTCCCTCACATGCAGTGATTTTGCCCCTTTTTATGGATACAGTGGCGCATTTTTCCATGCCAAACTGCATTGAAATATCGGTGCTGAATACTCGGACTGTATTTGTCAATGATTGGATTTCTATTTCTGACTTTCCATAGAGTTTCAAATCATCCATATATAGTAAATGCGAAATTTTTTCAGCTTTTTTGGCTGTTTGGTAGCCTAATTTCATTTTTTTTAAGATTACTGATAGTGGGATCATTGCGATGATGAAGAGAAGAGGTGAAAGTGAATCACCCTGGAAAATTCCTCGCTTGATATTAACCATTCCGTAGCTCTCATTCCCTATTGCCAACTCAGTTCTCCATTGTTTCATTGCCTTTTCAGTAAAGGATGTAATATTTTTGCTAATGCCAGTTGTTTCTAAGCATTTTATGATCCAACTATGTGGCAGTGAGTCAAATGCCTTTTTGTAATCAATCCAGACCATATTCAAGTTCGTTTTTCTGTTCTTACAATTTTCTAATATCATTTTATCAATTAGAAGCTGATCTTTTGTGCCCCTGCTCCTTCTTTTGTTGCCTTTTTGCTCTACTGGCAAGATGTTGTTTGTTTCCAAATAATCCATCATGTTATCTGCAATAATGCCTGTGAGTAATTTGAAGGTTGTTGGTAAGCATGTTATTGGTCTATAGTTTTCAGGTGTTGTTCCTTTAGTTGGATCTTTCTGAATCAAGTATGTTTTTCCAGTTGTCAACCATTCATCAATTTGGCCCTTTTGTAAAATTTCATTCAGTTGCCTGGCCAATATTGCATGTAAACTGGTCAGATATTTGAGCCAGAAACCATGTAATTGGTCCTTTCCAGGTGATGTCCAATTCTTTACCTTTTTAACTCGATTTTTGATCATCTCAGTTGTTATTTCTAATACTTGCATTTGTTTGTTGCCAATGCTTTTCTCAAAGTCATGTATCCACTTTGCTTCCTTGTTGTAGTCCTTTGCATTTTCCCACAATTCTTTCCAGAATTCAACTGTGGCCTGCTTTTCTGGTTTTTCACTTTTGGTGTCACCATTCACATTAAGACTTTGATAAAAACGCCATTGGTCTGATCGAAATTGCTGATTTTGTTTATATTGGATGATTCGTGCCTCATATCTTTCAATTTTTCTAGCTGTTGCTGTTATCTGCTGTTTTACAATCTCTACAGCTTCATTGATGTTTCTTGTATCCAATCTATATCTTCTGATTAGCCGATCTATGATTTTGTTGTTTTTAAGCCGTTGCTCATGCATGTTCTTTAAGTTACTAGCATCTGCCCTTAATTTTTTGATTTTTTGTTCTAGACGGATTTTCCACTTTGGCTTTGATGCTTTTTCTGTTGTGTGACTAGGTACTTTAATTTTAATGCCTAGTTCATTAGTGACTATTACAGCTGCGCTGTACATTAACTGGTTTGTTTCCAAGATGGATCCCGGTTCAATTATTATTATTATTATTATTATTATTATTATTATTATTATTCTCTTCCTTCCTAATACCTATCTCTTCCCACTTATGACTATAACCATGTTGCTTGTATCTTTACATTTTATATTGTTTTATTTGTTTCCTAGTATGATTTGAATGCTTATTAGTAACCTATGACTATCATTAAGTGTTGGATCTTATGATTCTTGATGAATATCTTTTTCTTCTTCTTATGTACACTGAGACCTTATGCACCAAAGATAAGTTCCTTGTGTGTCCAATCACACTTGGCCAATAAAGAATTCTATTCTATTCTATTCTATTCTATTCCATTATTCTATTCCATTCCATGCCATGCCATTCCATGCCATTCTACTTCTGTTCTGTTCTGTTCCGTTCCGTTCCATTCCATTCCATTCTTTATTATCAAAAACCATTTTGTGCTTCTGCCCAGTTAACCTCTTTCCATTTGGGGCCCGTATTTCCTCAGCCCCCCAATTTCCTTCACCTCATTTGGTCACCTCAGAGTCACCTCAGAATCACAAAGCACACTTACTTTTTCCCACTTGTAAAACCTATCCGCTTTGATGATCATATCAGCCAAAGTGATGTGGTTCCCACGAGCAGCTACGTCCAGTGATGTTTTTCCTTGCTGCAGAAAAAATATATAAATACCGTGAGTTGAATAGGACAAATCTTTGGGGCTTTTTAAAATTAATGGGCAGCCAATATTTAACTCCTGCTATGTCATGACTGTATTTCTTCCAATGATCGATAGGTACTCGTCCTTGCATTTTTAGTAAAGATTTAGTTTTGCCTGATGAAAATTACATCTTTATAGTTGATGCCATGCAAATTATTAGATACCAGTTTTATACTGTGATTTTTTAAAGCATGGAGGAATTTGCAAGCATTTTATATTTTCCTGTTGAGCTGAATGTCTATGGAGATTCCCAAACAAGCAGGTCATGCTTGTTCCAAAGGTGTTTTTCTAAAACGCAACTGACTTCCTTGCTTTTTTTCCCCCTTGAAAACATTTGGCTTCTCATCCAAGAAGCTTCTTCAGTTCTAACTGACCAGTAGAGAAAGAAAAGATTTAGCCTGACTGCAAAGAATGTAAACCCTTCCATTCCCCACCAGTAAGTAAGAAATATAATAAGTGTAATCTTTATTGTCATTGTACTTAAATACAATGAAAATGGGGACAGGGTACGCACTGAAAAACATCCTTTTTGTAGATCAAGTGTGGGATGCATAAGGTAAGTTGCAGAGATGGGTTGCTACTGGTTCAGACCGGTTCGGCTGAACCGGTAGTGTTTTGGCAGCCTGGGTCACTGGGAGCAGCAGCCACTCAGGCCTGCCACCCCCCCACCCCCTGATCCAGTTCTTCTACGGGGGCGCCATCTTAATTGCACAAATGTAATTTTTTTCTTTTTTTAATGTTTTGTGCATGCGCAGACCTATTCGTGCAGAGTGCGCATTTGGCGTGTGCATGAGCGAAGCAAGCGTGTGTGTGTGTGTGTGTGCAAAAGTTTTGCGCGCACTGAACCAGCAGTAATGCCGGGAGCAAACTATCCCTGGTAAGTTCCCTTTAAATCATCCTCTGTGCATTTTCATGCTAAAATCCTGTAGGCATGGCTGGTGCCTACAGGTTTGCAAAGAGGTAACATTCCATGCATACAGAAAGAGGCAAGACAGCGGCATTACCTTATCGGTTAATTTTAAATTCACCCCAGCCATGAGGATCAACTCAGCAATATCTTGCCTTCCGTGCTCCGCAGCAATATGAAGAGGACTCTGTTGCCTCTGAAGGCAGAAAGGAGAATCAGAAATCAGCACTGCAAAGAATTTGGGAGAAGCATCCGTTCCTTAGCATTGAGATAAACTGCTTTTTTGGAATCTGGTTAAAAGCTTTTTCTGTGGCCTCAAAGAGGCCTTCTCATAGAATACAGTACAATAGCAGAGTTGGAAGGGACCTTGGAGGTCTTCTAGTCCAACCTCCTGCCTAGGCAGGAAACCCTATACCGTTTCAGACAAATGGCTATCCAACATCTTCTTAAAGACTTCCAATGTTGGGGCATTCACTGGAAGTCTTTAAGAAGATGTTGGATAGCCATTTGTCTGAAACGGTCTTCTATCTTTGGCACCTCATGGGGACAAGAAGCTCCAGCAGGAAGGAGCCAACTGAATCAAAGGGATAGGTAAGAGATTAGTAGCCTTTACTGTCATTATTCTGTGTACATAATGGAATGCATTAAGATGGAATTTCAACGCCCCCTCTCCAAAGAAAGAAAGAAAGAAAGAAAGAAAGAAAGAAAGAAAGAAAGAAAGAAAGAAAGAAAGAAAGAAAGAAAGACCCACCAAATAATGCCAGCATCCCAAGGATAAGAGTAAGATAATAAAAGCTGCAGCATCCAAGAGTGCCAAGTTATCCAAAATGACAACAAAGATTACACTCATACACAGACACACAAATATATTAATCACAGTCTATCTTGAATACACAGCAGAAAAATGTTGTTACGTGGCCCCCAATGCCAGCTGAATTTCACTCCAGAAATAACAAGAGAAACCCCTTCAATAATTCCTTGGACTTTGGGGCAGCGGCCTGAACTCAAAGGGAATTTTTCCCCTAACTTGGATTGCACAATAATTTAATTACCAGGATGCGCTAAGATTATGCATGCATGTATGTATGTATGTAGGTATGTATGTATGTGTGTGTATTTCCTATTTATGAACTGCCCATTTCTCTCAAAGAAAGAGATCTTATTTAGAGATTTAATTAATTAATTGTTCAATAGTCCACCGTTATTGTTCTTATCAATAGTTCAAGGCAGCTACCTTATTCAGTACTCCCCCCTCCTCCTTTTGTCTTTACAACAAGAACAAACATGTGAGGTGAGTTGGGAGGAGAGAAAGGGACTGGCCCAAAGGGCACCCAGCCAGTTTTGATGCCCAAGGCGGGACTAGAACTCCTGGATTCCCAGTTTTCCAGCCTGAGACCTGAAGGGCTGGTATTAGACAAAGAATTCCAGCAAGGGAACTCAATTTTCAGTTTATAACCAATGTCAGTTTATATCCAAGAATCTTCAACCAAGCAATGCCATCTGCAAAGACACAGGAAGTGCCCTTTCCCTGTCATGGCATCTGCTTTCTGGAATGAGATCCCCTTGAGATCCTGGTGGATCCCGCTCAGATGGCATTATCTTCTCCCAGAAAGTCATTTAAAGTGACTGAGCTATTATCTGCGTATGTTTGTTGGGCTGTTGGCCATAATTGTCATATTGGTCTCAATTTTTCCTTGTACTCCCTTTAAATTGTTTTTTTCTTCCTTTCCCTCCCTATTCATATTATATTTTATCCTCCTTATGTTCCAAGCTGCCCAGAGGTGTTCCAGAGTGGAATAGCGACTAAATCGGATAAATAATTTAATCAAAAGAAATGAAAGTGGTGCAGCGCCAAGGATTTGAAGAATAAAGCTATGCTTCAAAGCGCACAGAAGCGTACACACCATCCAGTAATGGTACCCTCATTTCTTCACTACCGGTTTGGTAGTGGGAGCGTGCGCGCATGCACAGAAAGTACATAATGATGTCTCCGGAGCCTCGCGCTGCCGCCACTGGCAGTTCACCTGAACCGGTGCGAACCGGCAGAAGTCCATCTGTGACACTGTCCCTTAAAGCAAGCATCCCCTTTCCCACAATTGTTTTGACCTCATTAAAATGCCATCAAATTAGGTGAAGAACTTGAGTGGTGCGGTGGCCTAGAGGTGGGAGCTTTCAGCTCACAATCAGGAGGCTGTGAGTTTGATCCCAGATAGAGGCAGATATTTCTCTCTCTGGGCACACTTAAGAATATATCTGCTGGAAAAAAACCTCTGCATTGGCAACAGGAAGGGCATCTGGCCAGTAAACACTCAGCTCTGTTCAGTTGCCCAGGCTCCACCCCACAAAGGATTCTGGGGTCGTTAAAAAAGGGCGATGAGGAGGAAGGTGAAGATCTTGCAAGCACACTAACCTGCTGCCAAAGCTTCGTCAGGTCTGCAGCCATATTCCTCTTGGATCTTTGGCCTGCTACACTTGCAATTATTCTACTATGCCTTTTCTACTGTGGGAAAATGGGGGGGGGGGAATTGTACGGAGTTAGATGCTATGTAGCCATAACAAAATTCTCTCTAAAAAGCCAAGGTCATCCTTTGTCTTTGAACCTCTACACCTGACCAGAACTGGATGGGTGGAACTGCTAGCATGGCAGTGGGAGATTGGACCATGTGATGGACTTATGGGGGTGGGGGCAAGATCTTGAACTTTCAACTGGGTGCGGAAAACTGGGAAGCTTTCAGATTCGGGTTTTCCCAGATGTGCCAACATGGCTCTCTTATTAAATTGGAACTTTGAGCAATACTTTGCCTCGGACTCTGATTTAATTTTGGATGCTATTTGGAACTCTGACACTTAAACACATTGGTTGCCATAGTTTAAAAAATCTTACATTATCAGGAACATCAAGGTCACATTCAGCATCAATGAGAAGTTTGACAATGGCTGGGTAGTTCCGTAGCACTGCAATGTGCATGGCTGATGCATTTTGCTGCAGGAATTTAAAAAAAAAAGCAAAATTAATGTACTTAGAGCATTGAGCAAGTCTAAGCTTCTAAGTTGCATTCTGTTGATTGGAAAATCCACACTGGAACTTCACACAAGTTGCAGTTATTTGCTGACCTTGGTTGCACAATGTAGGTAGTCCTCAACTTACAACAGTTCATTTAGTGACCACTCGGACTTACAACGGCACTGAAAAAAGTGACTTAGAGCTGTTTTTCACACTTATGACAGTTGCAACCTCCCCATGGACATGCGATCAAAATTTGGGTGCATGGCAAATGGTTGATATTATTTACGACGGTGGTGGTGTCCTGGGGATAAGTGATCACCTTTTGAGGCCTTCTGAAAAGCAAGATCAGTGGGAAAGCGAGACTCACTTAACAACCTTGTTACTAACTTAACAACTGCAAGAGCCAGGAGGTTAGCTGCCGGAGCGTGTTTGCAGTAACTCCTTTTTATTTTATCAATTTTTAGTATTCCCACTGGATCCTTTTTATTTACCTACTGTATTTTTCAGACTATAAGATGCAGCTGTGTATAAGACACACCAAGATTTCGAAAAAGTAAGTAAGAGAAAAAAGTTTTTGTTGTCCCCGGCCCCAAGGAGCACTCTGCAGGCTTCAATAGGGCTGGGGAAGGGAAAAATGCCCCGGTTTTTGCAAAAAAGGGTGAAAAACGGGTCATTTTTTCACAAAAATGGGGGCACTTTCCCCTTTCCCCAGCCCTGCTGAAGCCTGCAGTGTGCTTCTGTGGGCTGAAGGAAGGGAAAAACGCCTCAGTTTTCCGCCCATTTTTTGCAAAAATGGGATGCAGGGGTGGGATTTTGGGATGCCAAAAATGGCTGTATTTGGTGTCCGAATCCCATCTGCCAGTCAATGTCGACTGGCGACTACACAGAGGAGAGCCTTTTCTGTTGCAGCTCCGACCCTGTGGAACGACCTCCCCGTCGAGATCCGCACCCTCACCACCATCCAGACCTTCCGCACAGCCCTTAAGACCTGGCTCTCCCATCAGGCCTGGGGATAGGTTCCCAATTTACCCGCCCGAGTGTTGACTGTTGAATGCAAGTTGTGTTTTATTATTTTATTCTGTTCACATATTGTTTGTCTTTTGGTATTGCACCCCCTTTCCTGCGATTGTAAGCCGCCCTGAGTCCCCTCAGGGAAAAGGGCGGCCTATAAATCCTAATAAAATGTCTAAAAAAAAAATGTATAAGATGCACCAACATTTCCACACTCTTTTAGCGGGGGAAAGGGTCCATCTTATAGTCAAAAAAATACGGTAATATTCTTTGGATGAGATAATAGCGTCGAGACACAACACAGATAAAGTTGTGTTGTTGTTTTTTTGCCTGGGACTGATAAGACATGGGAAAAAGAAAGAAATGCCATGGTACCAGCCTGGGAGCTCCCCCGCACATGCAAACTGCAAAACAACCAAGAATTGAAGAACATTTTGCCGGAAAGAGAACTGTGAGTAAAAGTAACCCCCACTCCATCTCCAACAAATTTGAGATGTTAGAATGGGACCTTCAAAGAGAATTGACAAAACAACAGCTATCAGACGTTCCCGATCTTGTGGGAAGGGAGCAAACTGACAGCCGGCTGTTCTCACCAACGATTAGACAAGCTACATCCTGTATGGAGTCTGAGATAAAGGCTAAAGAGGCTAAGAACAACAAGCTAATTCAGAGTCCGAAGAGATTACCGTGGGAAAATACAACGGAGTTTATGGCAAAGCAATGCCTTCTCACAGCGCCAACGGTTGTTTCAATATTTGAGCAGCTAATAGCCATACAGCTGCAACGATTCCCTTAACAATTGTGGCAAGAAAGAGCATAAAACAGGGCCAAGCTCACTTAATAACTGTCTCGCTTAGCAACAGAAATTAGGTAGGGGACTACCTCAGGGATGGGTTCCTGCCGGCATTATATCCGGTTCGGTGCCCGAAAAACTTTGCAAGTGTGTGCGCATTTGCACTTAAAAGGTCTGCGCATGCACACACCATTAAAAAAGGAGGGGAAATTACATGTTTTCAATGAAGATTGTTCTGCGCATGTGCAGAACAGAAAATAAAGATGGAGGCACCCAGAATAAGAACCGGTATGGTTCACGGGTCCAGCCGAGTTACTACCTATTCAGCTGAACCGGTCTGTATCTCTGGATTACTTGTACATTCCCCTGGGCCATGGGGAACAAAGCAGATCCAGATGATTAATTCAGAGGAATCCATGTTAATCCCAAAGTGCCCCACAAATTAAAACAATGCTCTCTGGTCAATTGTGTATATAGTGAGTTTAATGGTCTTCTCGCTGTTGTAAGTCAGAGTCAGAGTCATAGAGAAGCTCTGGGAAAAAGATCTCTAGAAACGCCATCTTGATCGCTGTTGGGTTCAAACAGGTCAAAAGCAAACAATCTGCCCACAGGCTAGTTTATTCATTAATAAACTTTCCTGCCACACCAAAGGTGGGAGATCTTTTGTCAGTTGTGCTCCGCAGGTGGGAGAAACAAAAATAGGAACCGAACCTTGCTTTTACTATAAAAAGGGCTTGCAGTTCATATATGACAGTTGCTGAGCTCCTTTCTTCACGTTTTTCCTTGTTCTTGTAATAACCTTATGCATCTCACAGCTGCATCGCAGAATCATTGCACACACCATGTCCGATTCTAATAGTAGCCAGGAGAAGCCTGACACTACTGGAGTTTTCAGTTGCCAATGCTCTGGCTGCACCAGGGGACGTTCCAGATAGTGGTAGGGTAGAATAGCAATAGTAATCGCTCTTATAATTATATAGTGTTTCACAGTACTTTAAAGCACTCTCTAAGCAGTTTAGAGAATGTGCCTATTGCTCCCAACAATCTGGGTCCTCATTTTACCCATCTCGGAAGGATGGAAGGCTGAGTCAACCTTAAGCTTGTCAGGCTCAAACTCCTGGCAGTGGGCAAAGCTAGCTTGCAATATTACATTCTAACCACTGGGAGGGAAGGAAGGAAGGAAGGAAGTAAGGAAGGAAGATAGCAATAGCACTTACACTTAGAGTACATCCTGCTTCACAGTGCTCTACAGCCCTCTCTAACCGGTTTACAGAGTCAGCCTCTTGCCCCCCAACAATCTGGATCCTCATTTTACCCACCTCGGAAGGATGGAAGGCTGAATCAACCTTGAGCCGGTCAGAATCGAACTACTGGCAGTAGGCAGAGTCAGCCTGCAATACTGCCTTGCAGGCATGGACCAGGCAGGGCAATAGCACTTAGACTTATATACTGCTTATATACTTAATGTATACTTATATACTGCTTCAAAGTCCTTACAGCCCTCTCTAAGCAGTTTACAGAGTCAGCCTCTTGCCCCCAACAATCTGGATCCTCATTTTACCCACCTCGGAAGGATGGATGGCTGAATCAATGTTGAGCAGGTCAGGATCAAACTCCTGGCAGTTGGTAGAATTAGCCTGCAGTTGGTAGAATTAGCCTGCAATACTACATCCTAACCAGTGTGCCACCAGCTGAACTCAGCTGAACCAGCTGAAACCCAGCTGAACTCAGTGGATGTGCCTATTTCCTCTATTTGGAGATATAGCAATAGCACTTACTTATATACTGCTTTGCATGCTTTACAGCCCTCTCTAAGTGGTTTACTGAGTCGCCTATTGCCCCCAACAATCTGGTCCTTATTTTACCAACCTCGGAAGAATGCAAGGCTGAGTCAACTTTGAGCCGGTCAGGATCGAACTCCTGGCAGTCGGCAGAATTAGCCTGCAATACCACATCCTAACTACTGTGCCACCACAGCTCCTATGTCTGTGATGGCGAACCTAAGGTATGCGGAGCCATTTGTCAGGGCACGCGAGGCGCTGAGTTTACCCTTTTTAAAAGCCATTTTTCGCCCGCCCTCCCGAGGCTCCAGAGGCTTTATAGGAGCCTCCCCGCCCCCCTCCCCCAGAGGCCCTCTGGAGGCTTCATGAGCTTCCCTGAAGCCTCCGGAGCATAAAAAAACACCCCTACAGGCAAATCGGAGGTTCGGGAACGGACTTCCAGTTTGCTCGGAGGGTCGTTTTGACTGCTCCTGAAGGTCCCTGAAGCCTCCGGAGGACTTCCGGGGGGGCGGGGTGGTGGAGGCTGTTTTTGCCCTCCCCAGGCTCGTATAAAGCCTCTGGAGCTTGGGGAGGGTGAAAAAAGCATGCAAAAAATGGGGGGGGGAGTGCCTGTAGTGCGTGCGTGCGCACTGGGGGGGTTGCGCATTGCATTATGGGTGCTGCACGCCCGTACACAACCCCCCCTGCGCTCCCCCTACTTATGGCACATGAGCCAAAAAAGGTTCGCCATCACTGTCCTATGTGATACTTCGAAGGGAAACCCAGCTGAACTCAGTGGATGTACCTGTTCCCTCTATTTGGAGATAATGAGGATATTCTGGTTGCAGTTGATGAAACCAGTCACTTACGTAATTCAGAGCATCTGTCTGGATTCCTGCACCAAGGAAGGTTTTGGCCATATCTACATAGCCATTCAGTGCAGCATAATGAAGGCAGGTCATTTTTTTCTGGGGGGAGAAAAAAAATCAGGAGGACATCTTCAGGCAACGCAAGCTCACAAAAACCTACCACAGCTAGTTCTTTACATACAACTGCTTGTTTAGCGACCGTTCAGGGTTACAACAGCACTGAAAAAAGTCACTTATGAATGTTTCTCATACTTGCAACCCATGATCACGGGGATATAGAAATGATGCAAATAAACAGATCACTCTGCTAAAAACTAATTCCCACAACCCTGTTAAACTATTTGCTAAGACTGTATTACACTATATTGCCAAAAGTATTCGCTCATCCATCCACATAATCAGAAGCAATTGTGAGTGAATACTTTTGGTAATATAGTGTACTATTCTTTTTCTCATCCTTCCTAGTACCTAGCTCCTTCCAATTATGACTATAACCTTGTTATATAAACTTTATTGTCAATGTATGTATATACACAGTGTACACATACAACAAAATTCATATAACACTCAGAGACCAGGACCAACAAACATGACAATCCCCAAACTCCCCCCCACTCCCCCACCAAAAAATTCCCACCCCTTGTTGCTTGTATCTTTATGATTATATTGTTTTATTTAGTTTTCTAGAATGATTTACGTTGATTGCTTATTTAGTATCCTATGACTATCACTAAGTGTTGTATCTTATGATTCTTGATGAACGTATTTTTTAAGTACACTGAGAGCTTATGCACCGAAGACAAATTCCTTGTGTGTCCAATCACACTTGGCCAATAAAGAAGTCTATTCCATTCTATAAATGAACAAGTAAATATTCCTCCTATATGTCTTGACCAAATCTTTCGAATCAAACTAACCATACCTGCGTTTGGGCATTGACTTCACAGCCAGCTTCTAGAAGGAGATGGATGCAATCGTTGTGACCTCCCTCAGCAGCTAAATGCAGGGAAGTCATCCCTTCCTGGAAAAAGACAGAAAAAAATAAGCCCTAGGTCTGGTGATATAATGTATAAGGTTAAGAACTTATTATAATGATATTTCGCTGCTGATAAGCAGTTCTAATAGGGGAACAAATGAAAACTGGTATATATAGGCAGCGATGTTTTGTTGAAAAATGAAGGAATAAGATCTCTGTTTGAAGGTATGAAATGCAAGGTTAACAATAAATATAAGTATACTTTCTGGGGAAAAATAATGCTAATGTTAACTGAATATATATTATAGAATGAAAATGAGGCCTTTAGTTATATTAGACCAAGACGGTAAATATTATTTGAAGATGCAGATGTTAAAACACCTGTAACCAAACGACATGCTGCATGTGATGATGGTTTTTTTTGTTTTTGTTTTGTTTTGTTTTTTCCCCCCCTTTTTTGGGTCTTTCCCTTTCTTTTCTTTTTTTAAACCCTAGGTTATTGTGATGTCTATTAAATATATAACAGAGAGATACGGGATGTGTGTATGGGGGGAAACGTAGTAGGGATGCACCTGTAATCAAATGACATACTGTATGGGATGATGGGTTTTTTTTTTATGGTACTTGAGAGACCGCCTACTGCCGATCACCTCCACACGACCCATTAGATCCCATCGTTTAGGCCTCCTCCGAATTCCATCCGCTGGCCAATGCCGACTGGCCACCACGCGGAGGAGAGCCTTCTCGGTGGTTGCCCCGACCCAATGGAACGATCTCCCCGTGGAGCTTCGTACCCTCACCACCCTCCAGGGCTTCCGCACAGCCCTTAGAATCTGGCTATCCCGTCAGGCCTGGGGCTAAAGATTGTTACCCGCCCGAATGGTATGAATGTTGCGTTTTTAATCATGTACTGTCTTATATGTAAAAGTCTGTCCCCCCTTCCCTTTTGATTGTGAGCCGCCCTGAGTCCCCCCAGGGAAAAGGGCGGCATACAAATAAACACAAATTCAAATTCAAATTTTCCTTTTTGTGTGTGTGTGTGTGTGTGTGTTTTTTTCTTTTCCCTCTGCCTTTCCTTTTCTATTGTTATGTGATTATGTTGTCTATGTAATAAAAATAAAATAAAATTATATTTAAAAAAAAGCCCTGGTTGTCCTTTTAATGCGTGAGAATTAGTTCTTACACAGTCAGGGAAAAAGAACGTGGTAGCATATCTGTGGCCATTGCACGGATGAATGAGAAGCCCAAAGTAATCCTCTCAGGAAGAAGATGGAATTGGTGTAGGACAGAAGGAGTACTGGGGAAATTTAAGATAATGAAATCTGGAAGGGCAACTTAATAGAAAAGAACCTCTGTAGCTCAGGGTTCAGCTGTGAAGTTTTTGATATTCTCTGAGCTCGGTTGTTTTCTTGAATATGTTTTTTGTTACCTCACCAGGTGATATTTTCAGTTGGGCCTTTGTGCTTCTGGCCTTGGTTACTTTCTTGAAGATGTTTTGTTACCTTTCCAGATTATATTTTTACCGTATTTTTCAGAGTATAAGAGGCACCAAGATTTCGAAGAGGTAAGTAAGAAAAAAAATGTTTGTCTTCCCTGGCCCGCAGGAGCTTTAAGAGGGCTGGGGGAAGGCACAAATGTCCCCATTTTTGCGAAAAATGGCCCATATTTTGCAAAAATGGGATGTAGGTGGGAGCAGGGGCTCAGGAGGGCAAAAAAGGCTGTATTCGGTGTATAAGACACACCAAAATTTCCACGCTCTTTTATATCACTCATGTACAGGATAACAGGAATAAGAATAAACATGAATAGGAAGGGAGGAAATGGGTTCAAATAAATAGGGACAGTAGGATATTAGGCATGCTGGTGTGCTTATGCATGCCCCCTTACAGACCTCTTAGGAATATGGTAAGGTTGACAGTTTAAGGTTAAAGTTATGGGGGTTTGAGGATGTAACAACAGAGTCAGGTAGAGCAGTGGTCTCCAACCTTGGCAACTGTGGACTTCAACTCCCAGAGTTCCTCAGCCAGCTTTGCTTGTCCCAAAGGAGTTTTTCTAAAACGCAACTGACTTCCTTGCTTTTTTTCCCCCTTGAAAACATTTGGCTTCTCATCCAAGAAGCTTCTTCAGTTCTAACTGACCAGTGGAGACAGGAAAGATTTAGCGTGACTGCAAAGAATGTAAACCCTTCCATTCCCCACCAGTCAGTAAGAAATATAATAAGTGTAATCTTTTTTGTCATTGTACTTAAATACAACTAAGTTGGTTCTTAAATATGAAATTATACTTAAATACAATGAAAATGGGGACAGGGTGCGCACTGAAATACATCGTTTTTGTAGATCAAGTGTGGGATGCATAGGTAAGTTGCCAAAGATGGGTTGCTACGGGTTCTGGGAGTTGAAGTCCACAGGCCTTAAAGTTGCCAAGGTTAGAGACTACTAAGGTAGAACATCCCAGGCATTGTCCACTCTGTTGCTGAAGTTGTATTTTCTGCAGTCGAGTTTGAAGCGGTTTACCTTGAGTTTGTATCTATTGTGGACTCGTGTATTATTGCGGTTGAAGCTGAAGTAGTCATTGACAGGTAGGACGTTGTAGCTGATAATTTTTCTGTACTACGTTTAGGTCAGACCGTAGATACCTCACCAGATTATATCTTCAGCTGGGTCCTTGGTTCTCCTCGAACTTGTTTGTTTTCTTGAAGATGTTTTGTTACCCGACTAGGTTAAATCTTCAGTAAAATCCTTGGTGCTCTCTGATCTTGGTTGTTTTCTTGCAAATGTTTCATTATCCAACCAAGTTACATCTTCAGTGCTAGCTCTGGAGAAAACCACGGAGAACATCCGCAAGAAAACAAACAAGCTCAGAGACTGCCAAGAACTCCACAAACAATTAAATCATGGCAAGGGATCAAGATGAGGATGACTGGGTCACACACCAGCCTTATGTTGTTGTAGCCTGCTTTAGCTATTACCAAAACTCAAGAAAGTTTTGGCATTGAACATATTTTTTAGTTTTATACTCACTGCATTCTTTTCATCCGGATCCACGCCAACTTCTAGAAGTTTCTGTAATACGTCAGCATGTCCATTCATAGCTGCCAAATGAAGAGCTATGTTCTTCTCCTGCAAACCAAGATGACATTCCACATTAAGTGAGAAGAGTTCTTGTGGGGATCTAGTGGGAGAACAGGTAGAAATGTTCCTCTAACACATTGTTTCTCAACCTTCGCCACGTTAAGTTGCATGGACTTCAACTTCTTCATAGAAGAGCAGCTGAGATGATCAAAGGCCTGAAGACTAAATCATATGAAGAATGGCTGCAGGTTTTGGAGTTGACTAGAAGAATTAGAGGTGACATGATAACAGTATTCCAGTATTTGAGGGGCTGCCAGAAAGAAGAGGGGGTCAAATTATTCTCCAAAGCACCGGAGGGCAGGACAAGAAATAATAGTTTCAAGGAGAGAATAATAGTTTGAAATAATAATAGTTTTAAGGAAAGAAGCAATTAAGGAGAATTAAGGAGAAACTTTCTAAGAGGAGGAGATGGAGATTTGTGGGCCCTTGCTGTTCTCTGAGATTGTTTTCTTGCAAACATTTCATTACCCAAATTAGGTAACATCATCAGTGCTAGCTAGTTAATGCTCTGGCACTGATAATGTCACCTAGTTGAGTAATGAAACTTCTGCAAGAAAACAAGAATATAGAGGAAGAAGTGTTGGATAAAATATGGATAAAAAGGTTCTTTTTAATAATAATAATAATAATAATAATAATAATAATAATAATAATAATAATAATAATGGTCCAACTCCACCATTGCCGGTCCCAAACCTGGATGAGAAAGGAGGAGGGTTGGGGTCAGGTTGGCATCTGGTCCCGTAAAAACAAACCCGCCAACCCATACAATATGGTGAAAAAAACAAATAAGAATTCCATACTGCATTGGTCGTCGCACGGGTTAACAAGGGCCGCGGCGGATGTTGGGGTCCCTGGACATCTGTCGACAAGTGGACCAGCCAACAAAACGACAAAAATATAGTGCAGATGAAAACCGTGCCATAATGGCCTGTTACTACAACTCAGAGCCAGAAAAAAGAGGCTATTTAAAGAGAATGTATGAATTATGGAAACAACAATATCCAGATTCAAATGTTAGTGAACAACGACTAGCAGATCAAAGGCGATTTATTATACGGAATAAAGTGTTTAGTGAAGTTGAACATGAGGAAATTCAGGCAAATTGCAAAACCCAAAAAACAATATCACAAGCGGAAATAACTGATATTCAAGACACAACTAAAGACATTATAGTAGAACTCCCAGAAGAAGCTCTCGGGGAAGAAATAACATCACCACCACTAGAACCAGTTATCACTGAACCAACTGATGAACTAACTCAAAAACAAAAAGAATTGAAGGATAAGATCATGGAGCATTTTCTGCTTAATGAGGAAAGGCAATGTTTACCATCACTAAAAACTATGCCTAAGAAAATTTTGGCCCCTATCATGAAAATGGTTAATGCAGTGTTTTCAACAATTGAACAGGGATCCATCTTGGAAACAAACCAGTTAATGTACAGCGCAGCTGTAATAGTCACTAATGAACTAGGCATTAAAATTAAAGTACCTAGTCACACAACAGAAAAAGCATCAAAGCCAAAGTGGAAAATCCATTTAGAACAAAAAATCAAAAAATTAAGGGCAGATGCTAGTAACTTAAAGAACATGCATGAGCAACGGCTTAAAAACAACAAAATCATAGATCGGCTAATCAGAAGATATAGATTGGATACAAGAAACATCAATGAAGCTGTAGAGATTGTAAAACAGCAGATAACAGCAACAGCTAGAAAAATTGAAAGATATGAGGCATGAATCATCCAATATAAACAAAATCAGCAATTTCGATCAGACCAACGGCGTTTTTATCAAAGTCTTAATGTGAATGGAGACACCAAAAGTGAAAAACCAGAAAAGCAGGCCACAGTTGAATTCTGGAAAGAATTGTGAGAAAATGCAAAGGATTACAACAAGAAAGCAAAGTGGATACATGACTTTGAGAAAAGCATTGGCAACAAACAAATGCAAGTATTAGAAATAACAACTGAGATGGTCAAAAATCGAGTTAAAAAGGTAAAGAATTGGACATCACCTGGAAAGGACCAATTACATGGTTTCTGGTTCAAATATCTGACCAGTTTACATGCAATATTGGCCAGGCAACTGAATGAAATTTTACAAAAGGGCCAAATTGATGAATGGTTGACAACTGGAAAAACATACTTGATTCAGAAAGATGCAACTAAAGGAACAACACCTGAAAACTACAGACCAATAACATGCTTGCCAACAACCTTCAAATTACTCACAGGCATTATTGCAGATAACATGATGGATTATTTGGAAACAAACAACATCTTGCCAGTAGAGCAAAAAGGCAACAAAAGAAGGAGCAGGGGCACAAAAGATCAGCTTCTAATTGATAAAATGATATTAGAAAATTGTAAGAACAGAAAAACGAACTTGAATATGGTCTGGATTGATTACAAAAAGGCATTTGACTCACTGCCACATAGTTGGATCATAAAATGCTTAGAAACAACTGGCATTAGCAAAAATATTACATCCTTTACTGAAAAGGCGATGAAACAATGGAGAACTGAGTTGGCAGTAGGGAATGAGATCTACGGAATGGTTAATATCAAGCAAAGAATTTTCCAGGGTGATTCACTTTCACCTCTTCTCTTCATCATCGCAATGATCCCACTATCAGTAATCTTAAAAAAAATGAAATTAGGCTACCAAACAGCCAAAGAAGCTGAAAAAATTTCGCATTTACTATATATGGATGATTTGAAACTCTATGGAAAGTCAGAAATAGAAATCCAATCATTGACAAACACAGTCCGAGTATTCAGCATCGATATTTCAATGCAGTTTGGCATGGAAAAATGCGCCACTGTATCCATAAAAAGGGGCAAAATCACTGCATGTGAGGGAATTGAAATGCCCAATGGCCAATTAATTAAATGCAAAGAAAATGAAGCCTACAAATACTTAGGCATTCTGCAGTTGGATAACATCAAGCATGGAGAAGTAAAAACTATTGTCAGGCGAGAGTACACCAACAGAGTTAGGAAAATTTTGAAATCTAAATTGAATGGTGGAAATACAATCAAGGCCATAAATACCTGGGCAATACCAGTTATAAGATACACAGCTGGTATAGTTAACTGGACACAAGCTGATTTGGACCTTTTGGACCGAAAAACCAGGAAACCAATGACAATGCACTACAGTTTACATCCACGTGGTGATACTGATAGACTATATATATCTGCCCCGAAAATCAGGTGGCAGAGGATTATTACAAGTGAAGCAAACAGTTGAAGAAGAAAAACATGCACTGGCTGATTATTTAAAAGAAAGTCAAGAACATCTATTAATCGAAGTAAAGAACAAAAATCTACTGAAGGCCCAACAGACGAAACAAGAATACAGAAAAGATGTGATAAAATCAAGAATGGAGAGTTGGCAGAACAAAGCACTGCATGGCCAATTTCTGGAAAAAATAAAAGATAAAGTGGACAGTGAACAAACTTGGTTATGGTTAACAACAGGTACATTAAAGAAAGAAACAGAATCACTAATCCTGGCTGCGCAAGAACAAGCTATCTGCACAAATGCCATTAAGGCCAAAATCGAAAAATCCTCTGATGATGCCAAATGCAGACTTTGCAAAGAAGCTGATGAAACTGTTGATCACATACTCAGCTGCTGTAAAAAAATCACGCAGACTGATTATAAATTGCGGCACAATTCAGTAGCACAAATGATCCATTGGAATTTGTGCAAAAATTATAATATTAAAACAGCAACAAACTGGTGGGAACATCAGCCTGAAAAAGTCACCAAAAATCAGATGGTCAAGATCTTGTGGGATTTCCGTATACAAACCGACAAAATACTGGCGCATAATACACCAGACATCACACTGGTTGAGAAAAACAAGGTCACAATCATAGACATCGCAATACCAGGTGATAGCAGGGTCGCTGAGAAGGAAGATGAAAAAATCGCAAAATACCAGGACTTAAAAATCGAAATTCAACGACTATGGCACAAACCAGCAGTGGTAATTCCAGTCGTAATTGGCACATTGGGTGCTATTCCAAAAGCACTGGAATTACATTTAAAACAGTTAAAAATTGACAAAATCACCATCAGTCAAATGCAAAAAGCCACACTGCTTGGATCTGCACGCATATTACGAAAATACATTACGACGTCCTAGGCCCCTGGGTGGGGCCCGACTAGTAACCAATGCCAAATCTGGCCGCTGTGATACAATTGTATAATAATAATAATGGCAGTACTGATAATGAGAATAAATTAAAGAGATTAAAAAAATAGAATTAGGGGGAATATAGTTGTACATGATTTTGTATAACATCTAAAGTGAATTTTAGAGGTTAAGATTCGATTTTGAAAAAGGATGATATTAGATATGCCTAAGAATAGTGTTATGATTATTAGGATGTAGTAAATATTAATTTTATATAATAATACTAGAATAGGACTATTATAAGGATGCAATAAATATTGATTAATTGAAAAATGAAGGAATATTAATGTATATAACAACATTAGACTATACTTGTTAGATTAATGTAGTAATTTTTATTTGCATTAATATTGGTTTTGTACCAAAATGAACGATGCTCAGATTTCAACCCTGAGCTACAAATATTTTCTTTTATTAAATCAAGGAAGAGGAAGGGAGTGTTTCAAGTTTCTTTTTCGTGCCTTTTCCCAAACTGAGTTCTTTTTATTTTTCACTTAACAGTTCTCAAATACTTTTATTAAGACCGTCTTTATGTTCCATTATGGCAGTAATGCTAAATCCCCAAAAGGGCCATTTGATTTTATACATTTCTGTTTTTCATGGTTGTGAAACCCAAGAGGGCAGTATGGCTGCATCTCGCTGAATTGGACACCCAGTTATGAAGCCACTGCCATATTCCCGAGGGAAGTTGTGTATATAATTACGTGGCCTGTGTGTACAGGGAGTCCTCCACTTGCAACAATTCATTTAGTGACTGTTCTAAGTTACAACGGCACTGGGAAAAGTTGACTTGTGACCATTTTTCACCCTTATGACCGTCCCCATGGTCACATGATTTGCATTCGGATGCTTGACCACTGACTCACATTTATGGCAGTTGCAGTGCCCCATGTCATGCGATCCCCTTGTGTGCCCTTCCCGACGAGCAAAGTCAATGGGGGAAGCCAGATTCACTTAACAACCGTGTGCCTAATTTAACAACTGCAGGGATTCGCTTAACAAACATGGCAGGAAAAGTTGCAACTCATTTAACAAATGTTTCACATAAGTTGTAACATGGCACTTAACAAATTTTTCATTTGCCAGCATCAACTCTGGGCTCAATTGTGGTCGTAAGTTGAGGACTGCCATATACGTTTGCTTCTCCTTCGTCATGTTCTCTTCAGACGCTAAATCAAACAATAATTATAGCAGGGATTTCTATTGAATGGAGCTCACAAAGAGGTGAAAACCAGGAATAATTCTCTTCCTAGAACGTGTGAACCTGGACTTGGCTCAAACTCTGAATGATTGTTTGATTTGTTTGTCTCTAATGGTACCTCAATCAGCCCTCCTGAAGGTTTCATTGTTGACGTGACTTGTTTAAACACCAGCAAACAGAGCTATACACGTCTATTTACAAAATTTATTTGCCTTCTATCACACCAAGCCTCTCCAGGAGGCATACAACAAAGCAAGACCTTCTCTAAACTTTATAATTCAATAAAACTGGCTGCAGCTAACACAGATATAACCACAGTTCCTTACTTATATTGTTCTGGCTGTTAAAGTTTAAGCCACTCAAAGTCATTTGGAGATGGAGGGGTTCTATAGTAAATAAGGCAAGTAAATGTTGGCAGGTAGATCTTTGGCAAGACAATTCCCAACTCTTTTTGCAAACCTTGTCTTTGATGTTGTGAGAAGAGCCCAGGGCCAGGAGGAACTCCACTACCTCCACCTGCCCCTTCTCTGCAGCCAGGTGAAGGGCTGTCCTGCCCATCTTCAAGGAGAGAAAGAGAGAGAGAAAAAGAGGGAGGGGGGAGGAAGAGATAAACCAGACTGTGATAATTGCTTATACAGATAGTCCTTGCCGTATGACCACAATTGAGCCCAACATTTATGTCGATACGTGAGACATTTGTTACTCTATCCTGCTCTACTGTACTCTACTCCAGTGTTTCTCAACCTTGGCAGCTTGAAGATGTCTGGACTTCAATTCCCAGAATTCCCCAGCCAGCGAATGCTGGCTGGGGAATTCTGGGAGTTGAAGTCCAGACATCTTCAAGTTGCCAAGGTTGAGAAACACTGCTCTACTCAGTGGTGGGTTGAAGGTGATACATCCCGGTACGGGCGTACTGGAGCCTGCCCAGAGCATCAGATACTGTTCCGGTACAGTGCTCCGGAGGGCCCACCCACCTGCCCGAGCTCCTTGCCGGTCTTTTAAGTCTTCAGCGCATGTGCATGGCATGTACAGCACCTGCACGACACTCCACTGAGCAGCTGGAGCATCACGGAGGCACTAAGATGAATGTGCGCGCTGTGTGTGGGTGCACACATCCATTTGGACATCGCCAGGCCCATTCCAACTGTATTGGTTGGAACAGAATCCAGAACCCACCACTGACTCGACTCGACTCTACTCAACTCTACTCTACTCTACTCTACTCTACTCTACTCTACTCTACTCTACTCTACTCTACTCTACTCTACTCTACTCTATTCTATAGTATAAAATGAAACAGTCTATGGAAGGAGATCTTTTTGGTCTGATGGAGCCATCTGGAATTTTGAGAGTGCTCTCAGAAATTGACTGCCAAGGAAGACATAACCAGTTACAAAGTTGGAAGTCAGCAGAAATATCCATCTGGTTCTATATTGTAACCTCCGAACTCCTTAGAGCATGAGGTCTACACCAGTGATTCTCAACCTTCCTAATGCCGCGACGCTTTAATACAGTTCCTCATGTTGTGGTGATAAAATTATTTCATGTTTTGTGTATTTTTTCAAAAATATGTGTTTTTCGATGGTCTTAGATGACCCCTGTGAAAGGGTCATTTGACCCCCAAAGGGGTCCCGACACACAGGTTGAGAACCATTGGTCTACACAATCCCTATTTTACAATTAAATCCTGGTGTGATAAGGTGTCAGATTGGGCAAGAAATCTGTCAGGGGGCCAAGAAGAATCTATGGATACATTAGAACCTACTGGCTCCATGTTGGGGATCCCAGAACAAAATGATGGCCTAATGGGATCTATCAGCCTTCCCAATTCATCAAAGTGGGGAAAGGGAGTCTACACACAGCCTAAAGGTTTACCTTATCTTTCTTATCCAGCCTCACATCTTCCAGATCTTCCACGATGAACTTCATCACCCTGAGATGACCCCTTTGGGCAGCACAGTGTAGGAGGTTGTGACTATTCTGAAAAACATAAGGATGAGGGATTCAAGGTGTAGAAGAATAAATCAGCCACCTGTCCCATCTTGGTCTTTAGGTCTCCGATAATACCACTGTTCAAAGCTGGGACCCCTAAGCAGGAATGTCCTAGGGGAAGGTCATAAAAGTCAAGGTGGAGCAGGGTCTCCAACTTTGGCAACTTCAAGACTTGTGGACTTCAACTCCCAGAGTTCCTCAGCCACAAGTCTTAAAGTTGCCAAGGTTGGAGACCCCTGAGATGGAGGATAGGATTGTAAGGTTGAGGCCCCGCCCATTTGGAATGCTGGTAAAAAGCGGGTGGGGCTTCAATCATGCAATTGGAGCAGACATTTTAACTTTTTAAAAAATCACTCTGTCCCTCACCCCCATTTGTGCCACTGCCTCTAGGATCAGTTGCACCCCTAACTTTATGGTTTTGTCTTAAAATAAGGGGAAGGTCGAGAAATATTTTCCAAGATTGAGTTTTCGGATGTGGGCATCGTGTATGAAGAAAGCAGCTGTCCATTTTTTGAAAAAATTGGTTCCTCCCCCTCCCCTGTGAAATTTCACTGCCTGTTGCCAAGCAAATGAAAAGCTGTCATGAAAGAAGCATTTTCTTTCTATGCTTTGCAACTGTCAGCTCATGTTTTATTCCTTCTGAGTTAGTAATGATTAAAACATGTGCAGGGTTGCATCGCTGGTTCCATGCAGTATTTGGGATGAAAACAATTCCAGGCTTTTCCCCTTAAGCAAACACTGCTGACGTGTGTGTCTTGAATGCCCCAGCCCACAAATCTTCTTCCCTGAAACTACTTTTAGAGTAATTTCCTCGTATTTCAGCTGGGTGTTGTCTCAAAGCTATTTGAACCAACTCAATCCATCTCCTACTGCTCTCTTTCACTCCTAATGCAGATCCATTTGGGCCCCACCCTAGTTGTGTTCAAAAAAGCTCTGAAAACTTGGCTCTTTTCCCAGATCTTTAGTTGAGTTTATGTTTGAGTTTGATTGTCTTTAATAGCTATTTTCCTTCTGGCATATTTTGGGTATGGTTATTTTTATTTTATGCTAGCCAGAGAGGTATGGAGGAGATGGGTGGCTTTCTACACTTCTCCATAAATATACTGTGTGAGCAGCCACTATTTCTTTAATAGACCTGGCTATATGTGTTGCACGGACAAAGCATGGTGTTTTCACAGTCAGAAGACCCAATATATATATATATATACATATACATATACATATACATATACATATACATATACATATACATATACATATACATATACATATACATATACATATACATATACATATACATATACATATACATATACATATACATATACATATACATATACATATACATATACATATACATATACATATACATATACATATACATATACATATACATATATATATATATATATATATATATATATATATATATATATATATATCATTGTGTCCATACAATACTTGTTTCACCCTCTCATAATGTCATAATCATGCTCAGGGGTGAGTTTCCATTTTTTTTACTACCGGTTCACTCGGGCGCATGCACAGAAGTGTCCGGGTGGTCGGGCGGAACCTCCCGCCGCCACTACTACCAGTTTGCCCGATCGGGCCGAATTGGCAGAAACCCACCTCTGGTCATGTTGCATGGAAGTGTGCTAAGAAGGGAATTTGCATCCCGATGTCGGATTGCCTTCGTTGGTTATCCCTGTTCTTGCATTCACTTCTTCCTATGGAGCCCAAGTATGTCCTCAAGAGGAGGCCCCCGAGCCAGAAAAAAACCTACCCTACCTTATTTACAGAGTTGGTTTTAGCACCGGCATTGACCAGGATCTGAAGGACACGTAAATGACCGAACCAAGCAGACAGAAGAAGCGCGCTCATCCCAAACTGGAAAACAGGAAGACGAGAAAAGGAAAATTAGAACATAGAATCATAGGGCTGGAAGGGACCTCAAACATCTTCTAATCCAGGGGTGTCAAACTCGATTTCATTGAGGGCCACATCGAGGTTGTGTTTGACCTTGAGGGGCCAGGGTGGGCATGGCTAACTCAACATCACTCATGTCATGGGCGCCTGTGATGGCCTGATAGGTCCTAGGCTCGGTTTCGACTGTGACGCCCTCCTGCAATCCTCTGTCAGCAAAAATGGAGCTTGGGAGGGCTCCGTTTACACTGGCAGAGTCCCTGCAGGCTGGTCCTTTGCTGTTTCCAGTGTGTCCCTGCAGGCCAGATCTAAGCACCCCTGGGCTGGATCCGGCCCCTGGGCCTTGAGTTTGACTCTCCTGTTCTAATCCAACGCCCTGCTCAAGGCAGCAGACCTTATACCATCCTGGTGAAATGGTTGTTCTTTCTATTTTTGAACACCTCCAGTGATGGAGCAGCACCCACAGCTTCTGGAGGCAACCCGTTCCACTGATTAATTGTTCTGACTGTCAGGAATTTTCTCCTTTGTCCCAGAATGGATCTTTCTTTAATAAGCTTCTACCTGTTACTTCTTGTCCTGCCCACTGGTGCTTTGGAGAATAGGTGACCTCGGTGGTGGGTTCCAGATCCCGTTCCAACCGGTACGGTTGGAATGGGCCTGGCATTGCCCACATGGATGCGCATGTGTCATACCAGCCAGCGACGCCTCCGCAAGCCTCCGCGATGCTCCAGCTGCTCGGCGGAGTGTCGCGCAGGCGCTGTGCGCACCATGCATGTGTGTGGAAACGCTGAAGGATTTAAAGACAGGTAAGGAGCGTGGGCGGGCAGGCGGGCCCTCCGGAGCATTGTACCGGAATGGTACTCAGTGCTCTGGGCAGGCTCCGGTACGCCCATACCGGGGCGTACCGCCTGCAATCCACCACTGGGTGACCTCCCTCTTCTCTGTGACAGCCCCTCAAGCACTGGAAAACGGTTATCCTGTCGCCCCTAATCTTTCTCTTCAATAGGCTAGACACACCTAGCTCCCTCAACTATTTATCATTCGATTTAAACTTCAGATCCCATACAATCTTGGCTGCTTTTCAGCAACAAAGCTTTATCCTTGGCCAAAGAAGCAGAAAGTCGAATGATCTTGATTTCCAGAGAAACTTACAGTGTTAAAGGAATGCAAATGATCAGATAATCCTATTTTCCTCCACACCCAAAAAGGCAATAAAACAAACTTTGGAATCAAAGAGCATGAAAACTAGAGGACAGTTCTGGCAGGTTTTTTTACAAAAAGGATTGCTTCAAAATAGACATTACTTTAAAAATGTAACCTCCCATGCACTGTTAAATGTACTCTCCTAGCTTCTCAAACACAGAAAAGTGTTTGAGAAGCTAGAAAAATTCTCTGACTTTAAATGACATTTAAATAAAATAAATGTTTAATTTCCCCGCCCCCTCATTTTTTTCAGTGTGTACATCCTGCTTTCTTTGCTGTCCTGTCTCACACTCGATGTTCATTGGAGTGAAAAGGTAAAGGTTCCCCTCGCACATATGTACTAGTCGTTCCCGACTCTAGGGGGTGGCGCTCATCTCTATTTCAAAGCCGAAGAGCCAACTCTGTCCGAAGATGTCTCCATGGTCATGTGGCCAGCATGACTCAATGCCGAAGGTGCACAGAACACTGTTACCTTCCCACCAAAGGTGGCCCCTATTTTTCTACTTGCATTTTGATGTGCTTTCGAACTGCTAGATTGGCAGAAGCTGGGACAAGTAATGGGAGATCACTCCGTTATGCAGTGCTAGGGATTCAAACCGCTGAACTGCCAACCTTTCTGATTGACAATCTCAGCATCCTAGCCACTGAGACACCATGTCCCTCTCATTGGAGTGAAAGCAAGGTGCTAAATATTTCCAGACTCATTTGGCAGAAATTTTGATTACAACAAATCAATGCTCTTTGGGAAAAGACAATTTAATCCAATCTGATGCCCTGCCTGGGAAACTCTATAATGCAGCAGCAAGTTATGAAAGATGAAAGAGGGGGAAAACAGTCCACTGGGGAAGAGTCTATTCCAAAGATGCTTTTCCCAAAAGGCAACAGGACTTTCTTAGTTTTTTTTTCTTTTTTTCTTTTCCTTTGAAAACATTTCTCTTCTCCTCCAAGAAGCTTCTTCAGTTCTAATTGACTGGTGGGGAATAGTGGGGAATTGTTTTCAAAGTAAAACCAAAACAAAAAAACAAAAAAAACCTTTGCCTTTGGAACAACTATGACTGGGATTATTGCGAATCTCCATAAATGGAAATAGTCTACTGTTCTATCTGAATGGTCCAAAGTTCTGTGAAGAATCTCGTTCCCTCCCCCCAAATAAAGACCCTTCAGGACCCCGATTAAAGATGTGCAGTTCAACTACATGCGGACCAAGACATCTGGACAGGAATATAATGACATTGAGTCATGGTGGCGCGGTGGTTAACATGCAGTACTGCAGGCTACTTCTGCTGCCTGCCGGCTATCTGCAAATTGGTACTTCAAATCTCACCAGGCTCAAGATTGACTCAGCCTTCCATCCTTCCGAGGTGGGTAAAATGAGGACCCAGATTGTTGGGGGCAAGACTCTGTAAACCGGTTAGAGAGGGCTGTAGAGCACTGTGAAGCAGGATGTACTCTAAGTGTAAGTGCTATTGCTATCTTCCTTCCTTCCTTCCTTCCTTCCCTCCCTCCCTCCCTCCCTCCCTCCCTCCCTCCCTCCCAGTGGTTAGAATGCAATATTGCAAGCTAGCTTTGCCCACCGCCAGGAGTTTGAGCCTGACAAGCTTAAGGTTGACTTAGCCTTCCATCCTTCCGAGGTAGGTAAAATGAGGACCCGGATTGTTGGGGGCAAGACTCTGTAAACCTGTTAGAGAGGGCTGTAGAGCACTGTGAAGCAGGATGTACTCTAAGTGTAAGTGCTATTGCTATCTTCCTTCCTTCCTTCCTTCCTTCCCTCCCTCCCTCCCTCCCTCCCTCCCTCCCTCCCTCCCAGTGGTTAGAATGCAATATTGCAAGCTAGCTTTGCCCACCGCCAGGAGTTTGAGCCTGACAAGCTTAAGGTTGACTTAGCCTTCCATCCTTCCGAGGTGGGTAAAATGAGGACCCGGATTGTTGGGGGCAAGACTCTGTAAACCTGTTAGAGAGGGCTGTAGAGCACTGTGAAGCAGGATGTACTCTAAGTGTAAGTGCTATTGCTATCTTCCTTCCTTCCTTCCTTCCCTCCCTCCCTCCCAGTGGTTAGAATGCAATATTGCAAGCTAGCTTTGCCCACCGCCAGGAGTTTGAGACTGACAAGCTTAAGGTTGACTCAGCCTTCCATCCTTCCGAGATGGGTAAAATGAGGACCCGGATTGTTGGGAGCAAGAGGCTGACTCTGTAAACCGCTTAGAGAGGGTTGTAGAGCACTGTGAAGCAGGATGTGCTTTAAGTCTAAGTGCTATTGCTATCTCCCTCCCTCCCTCCCTCCCTCCCTCCTCCCAGTGGTTAGAATGTAATATTGCAATCTAGCTCTGCCCATTGCCAGGAGTTCTATCCTGACCAACCTTCTGAGGTGGGTAAAATGAGTACCCAGATTGTTGGGGGCAAGAGGCTGACTCTGTAAACCGCTGAGAGAGGGCTGTAAAGCACTATAAAGCGTTATATGTCTAAGTGCTATTGCGTGTTGCTGTCGAATAAAGGATGCAAAGTACACAACATGCATCATTTTTCCCTCTATGGCTGCTGTGGATATGGGCTAGTGTGTTATATACAGACCTCGCCCTCCAAATAAAGAGATGTTATGTTCAAGCTAGTAAACAAAGCATGGAGAAAAGCTCACACTGTCTTCATCATTCACGCCGGCCTCGTGTTCCAGGAGGAGGCGGACTGCCTGTTCATGGCCAGCTCCTGCAGCCCAGTGGAGAGCAGTCCTGTCTAGCTGGAAAGAAAGAGAAATTAAGCAGGAGAGGAGGAAAAAAGAGAGCAATTTTGTTCCCCTTGCTTGTCTCTGCCAAGGTCTAAAGTCAACTGCATTCTTTTCTTCATTAGCTTAGTCTTTCAATCAAGAGACACACTCCCAAGGAGCAAGCTAAAAGCGACTGCCTGAGCCTGGATCACCACGTGGTGACTTTGCCAATGCCAAATATCCATGGAGATTCTCAGCCATCCAGGTCATGGTTGTCCCAAAGGTGCTTTATCAAAAGATAACTGGACTTTGTTTTTCCTTGAAGAAGTTTCCCGAGAACTGAAGAAGCTTCTTGGATGAGAAGCAAAATGTCTTCAAGGGAAAACAAAGTCTGCTAATCTGCTAACTACAGCTAGAATAGCATTTGCCCAATGCTGGAAACAAAATAATACCCACTGGGACGAATTAGTGATAAAAAAACTTTGGATTGTGCAGAGATGGACAAATTATCACTGAAATTAAAATATAAAGAAGAGTCGGAATATTATGAAATTTGGAACAATTGGTATAAATGGCTGCAAAACAAGAATAAAATTCATTAAGCCAAAAAACTATATATAAATATATATAGAACTGTGTATAAAGGTGTGTAAATATAGAAGCGAAATATTATATACATGTACAGGTATGATGTCATAACAATGTTGATGTAATCACTGTAAGGTGTTGTAGAAGGGAAAAAATAATAAAAAAATCTGCTAAAAAAAGAAAAGAAAAAGCATCTTGTGGGACTTGCCAGTGGCAGTTCCCTCTCCCAGTCTCTGCTCCTATCCAACTAAGACAAATTAGAAACACTCAGTAGTAAGACTGGTGGATCTGAAAGAGCAGAGCCTTACAAAGGCAGGAACCTGATGGAAACTTCTGAGCGATATCTATATTTGGGTTGTCTTTTGTTAGGGGCAGTATATCATCATCATTTAATGACCCCATAATCCTTTGCGGGGTGGAATCTGGGCAACTGAATGGAGCTAGCAGAGCATTTAATGGCCAGATGCCCTTCCTGTTGCCAATATGGAGCTTAGTTCAGCAAATATATTCTCATTGTGCCCAGAAAGAGAAATATCTGCCTCTACCTAGGATCGAACTCAGAGGCTCCTGATTGTGAGATGAGAGCTCCACCTCTAGACCAGTGTTTTTCAACCACTGTGCCGTGGCACACTAGTGTGCCGTGCATAGTGTAAGGTGTGCCGTGGGAAAATTACTTTATATATAGTCAATATAGGCACAGAGTTAAATTTTTTTAACATTTTCTAATGGTGGTGTGCCTCGTGATTTTTTTCATGAAAAAAGTGTGCCTTTGCACAAAAAAGGTTGAAAAACACTGCTCTAGACCACCAAACCACTCTGCTGTTAGGGACAGTATATGGACTGTAAATCTGTGCATGACCACTAGGTAGTAGTAGTGAGATGCAGATCATATCTCTTGGCTCCCACCTAGTGGCTGATCAGTTATCTGCAATTCTGAGATGAAAACCCTGATCTTGTAAGTCCACGGGAAGAAATTTTTACAACCACATTCCACTTGTTTGTGGGTAGGACTGTTTTGGAAAGGAAAAGGGACACCTTGTGTCTTCTTCAAGCTACAGAGCTACCTTCCTTATTATTTCCTGGATCTAGCATTGGTTACCAGATCCTGCTGCTTTATTAATTATCAATTAACCAGTGGAACAGCTTGCCCTTCAGAAGTTGTGGGTGCTTCATCACTGCAAGTTTTTAAGAAGATAGATGGACAGCCATCTGTCTGAAATGGTATAGGGTCTCCTGCTTGAGCAGGGGGCTGGACTAGGAGACCTCCAAGGTCCCTTCCAGCTCTATCCTGATTGATTAAAACATTTGTGATAAGAGACCAGCAATCTCTCAATAGAATTTGTCACCTCTGTTTATTTTCCCTGTCTCTCTTTCATGCCATCCCCATTTGCCAAAGAGCATTCCACAAGTAACACAAAGCATCACACTTTGGGATTTAAATTTTCAAAAACAGGGACACGGAGAGAGGTACAAATCTTTGCCAAATAACCCCATTCTGTAGCTCCCACATGGGACGTGGTGACTCAGTGGCTATGACGCTAATCTTGTCAATCAGAAAAGTCAGCAGTTCGGCGGTTCGAACCCCTAGCGCCGCGTAATGGAGTGAGCTCCCATTACTTGTCCCAGCATCTGCCAACCTAGCAGTTCGAAAGCACGTAAAAAATGCAAGTAGAAAAAATAGGAACCACCTTTGGTGGGAAGGTAACAGCATTGCGTGTGCCTTTGACATTTAGTCATGCCAGCCATGTGACCATGGAGATGTCTTCGGACAGCGCTGGCTCTTTGGCTTTGAAATGGAGATGAGCATCGCCCCCTAGAGTTGGGAACGACTAGCACATATGTGCGAGGGGAACCTTTACCTTTTATAGCTCCCAAACCCAGTTAAATACCTACATTATTCTTAGCTTTGACGTCAACCCCTCTCTTGATCAGCTCGATCATGTTCGCTGTGTCGTTTCGTTTGGCTGCATCATGGAACATCTTTTCCGAAAGGAGCACTGGAGAGAAGGAAAAGGCTTTTTAAAGATTGTTAAAATTATAAAATGAAAATTCCGGGCAGGGTGGGGATGGGGCGGTGTATGCAGAGTAGAGGGTCAGCACAGATCCCTTTCCATCTTAATTCATAAATACCACCTTATTTAGCAATAGTAATCCTGGTCTCAGTTGTAGGAATAAAAGTCCAGGACTACCCAGGTTGGTGTTTCCTTTCCTGCTTTCAGAGGAGGGGAGGTTGCAGCATAAAAAGGAAAAATTTAAGTAAATTACAAAAGTGTTCTGACCTAGGCTTCCCCCAAAAACCAGGAGGAAGATTCCTGGTCCCCCCCCCCCAAAGAATCCCTTTTATTAAACGAATGTGAATTCCTCTCCTTCACATTCAGCATAGGCCTGGTGAACAGTCTTTCAAAGGTGAATATATGAACACAGATCTTATCTGGTTTGGAAAGCTGCCCTGTAAATGAGGTGCTGTGCAAGGAAAGACTTAGCACAGAATCTCTGAGATTCACGGACAGATCTTCACACTCCTGAAACGAATCTAATGACCGAACGAATGAATTGTTTCCTGCGAAAGCCCACTCCCCTTTCGCTCCTCTTTTATTTCCTATGGGAGGGGCCATTCACCGTCCACCTGCGGCTTTACTCCCAAGTTGACCCTGATTTCTGAGTTGTTCTTTTCTTCTGATAGCACTACGCATGCGCATACTGGGAACAGGCTCCAGCTGTTCCTCTGCCTCACTGCTGTCTAGCTCTGAAGGCAGCTGAGAACCTCCAGACGGCCTTGGCCTCATCTCTGCCTCCGACACAGAGCCCTCATCTGAGCCTTCTCCAGCCTCCAGGACCGGCCCATGTTCCTCCCCAACCTTCTCCTTGTCCGAATCTGATGCCAGCTCTGCTGGCCACTGGTGAGCCACAACAAAAAGCTCTCCCATAACTTATTTTTTTTCTCTTTATGCCACAACGGTCTACCTCAGAAACACTCCCACAAAGATCACCTCCTTCTATTGTTCCACTTCATGTCAAAAGGGACACAAAGCATGATCAGGAAATAAATGCAGAAATACAACCTACTATGTCAATTCTCCCCCTTTCTAGGTAGTAATTTCTGGAGAAAGAACTGTTTACATGACTCATTGTTGAGTGCAATCTAACAACACTATAATAAATCACATTAAGAGGCGTACAAATGGACTGTGTGTTTCTTTGTTTTGTTGTGACTTTCTAGTCTAGGCCACCAGCCTGCCATTGTAAGTCAGTCAGAGACACTTTGAATAGTGAGGCGGTTGGCCTACAGGTAGTTCCCGACTTACGACCACAACTGGCCCCCCAATTTTTGTTTGCTAAGCAAGACAGCTGTTCAGTGAGTTTCCCCCGTTTTAGGACCGTTCTTGCCAAAGCTCTTAAGTGAATCACTGCAGTCATGAAGTTAGTCCTACGGTTGTTAAGTGAATCTGGCTTTGCTGGTAGAAGGTTGCAAAAACAGATCACGTGACCCTGGAACACTGCAACCGTCATAAATACGAGTCAGTTGCCAAGCATCTGAATTTTGATCACGTGACCATGGGAATACTGCAATGGTCGTAAGTGTGGGAAACAGTCACTTTTTAAAGTGCTGCTGCGACCTCATAAGCCGAGGACTACCCGTGTAAGTGTAATAATGTAACATAATAAATAAATAAAATCCGAAAGATTCTTGTATGATCAGGATATAAATCTACACCAACCCCACTTCCTTTTCTGCCCCCCCTCCCTAAAGCAACAGCAACCAGAACCACTAGAATCACTCCTCTGGTGAGACTGGCAGTCATATCAAATAAGAAAGTGAGAAAGAGACAGAGACAGAAAGAGACAGACAGACAGAGAGAGAGATATGAGAGAGAGAGAGAGAGAGAGAGAGAGAGAGAGAGAGAGAGAGAGAGAGAGAGAGAGAGAGAGAGATGACACACACACACACACACACACACACACAGATGAGAGATGAGAGAGGGAGGGAGACAGAGAAAGAGAGATAAATGAGGGCGGGAGACACACACACACAGACAGACACATACAGAGATGAGAGAGAGAGAGAGAGAGAGAGAGACAGAGATACACAGAGAGAGAGAGACAGAGAGAGAGATGAGGCAGAGACACAAACACACAGATGAGACAGAGACAGAGAGAGAGATGAGAGAGAGAGAGAGAGAGAGAGAGACAGACAGACAGACAGACAGACACACACACACACACAGATGAGAGGGGGACAGAGAGAGAGGGAGGAGACAGAGAGAGATGAAGACACACACACACATGCACAGAGAGACAGAGAGAGGAGACAGAGAGAGAAAGAGAGAGAGAGAGAGAGAGAGAGAGAGAGAGAGAGAGAGAGAGAGAGAGAGAGAGAGAGAGAGAGAGAAACTATATTTTAACTGATCTGATGGGTTTAGCTTGTCAGTTCAGCTCCTGCGATTTGAAAACGAAACATCTGGCTTAAAGTTTGCAAAACGGACAGTTTGTGCCTTACAGGACAAAAGGACAAACCATTAATTTCTGCCGCTAAACATTGCCAATGCGATTCCACCACCTCCCCGACCCCCGTGGCATAATTTTCTATCTGTTCAACGGCTTGATAAACAGGGTGGGGAGTTGGTGTGTGTGTGTGTGTGTGTGTAACCCCAAATACTAAAATTACCCAGCACCTTAGAAACCAAGGAGTTTCTGCCGACCCTTGCAGGATTTTGACCCTGAATGAAAGCCGGTTGGTGGCAACGACCCCTCCCCTTCCCCAGTCTTCCAACTGCTCCCCACCCCCACAATCTAAAGGTTGCGATTTTTGCTCCAGGAGTTGTGAGAGTTGGACTGATTCCCCCCGTCTTTTCACGGATTACAAGCAGGCTGGAGATCGCGCAGCGATGCTGGAACCCAGCAGGGATCTGGTCGCTGCTTCGGGCCACCCCCATTCCGTCCGGCTCCTGCCCCACCAACGCCCCTTGGAAGGGAGCCTTTCATAACCCTCCTCCTTTTCCTTCCCCAGCCCTTTAAGCGATGCCCCGCCAGGCTGATCTGGTCGCTCTCGGCTCCCGGCCTTCCGACCTGCACGCGCCCCGGGGCAGGGACCGTTTGCAGGGACCACCTTCCCCTTCCCCACGCGCGCCTCCCTCGCCCGATCCTCACGCGTGTCCTCCTCGGAAGCCAAGTCGTCCTCCATGCCCTCCGGCTAGCTCACCGCCCGAGCATCCCCGTCGTGCCCGGGGACGCCCCTTCGAGGCGGACGCGGCCGGAGCCGGGTTAGGCACGCGCTTGGGTCCGCCCGGGGTTGCGACTGCTGCTCCGTCCTCCTCCGTCCTTCCGTCCCCCGCCGGAGCCGGACTAAAAATAGCCTGTTTAAGCGTCGCTCAGAAAAAGAGAGGCGATTTGGGGGGGGGGGGGGGCGAACCTGCCTCGATCCGAAGACGAGGCTGCACGCGGCCGCGCTCCATGCGCGCTCCCAGGGCCGCGCCCGCGCCCGGGCGGCACCCGCCTTGCTCGACTGGGCGCCTTGTGGCCGCGCCCGAAGGACCCGACGGACGAGTAGAGAAGGGCAGGAAAGTGGAAACGGAGGAGACCTCCGGGGGCTGTTGGCGGGTCTCCCCCCCCCCCAATGCAGCAATTTCTTCCCCAAGTCTTCCCACAAATTAGATATAGTGCATGATATATTATTTCTTTCCCTTTCCCTTCCTGTTCCCCTTTCCCTCGGTTCCATCCCCCTCAACTATCCTTGCCTCTTTCCTTCATTTCCCTTCCCTTTTTCTTTCTCCTTCCCCTTTCATCCCTTTCCCCTCCCTTCCCCTAGCCTTTCCTCTTCCCCTTCTCTTCCCCTCCCTCTCCCTTCTCTTAACCTTTCCCTTTCCTCTTTCCTTCTTCTTCCCCTTCGTTCCATCTCCTTCCCTCCCCCTTCCTTTCCTTTCCCTTCCTAACCTTTCCCTTTCCTCTTTCCTTCCCCTTCGTTCCATCCCCTTCCCTTCCCCTATCCCTTCCCTTGCCTCTTCCTCTTCCCCTTCCCCTTCCTTTCCCTCCCTAACCTTTCCCTTTCCCCTTTCCTCTTTCCTTCCTCTTCATTCCATCCCCTTTCCTTCCCCTTCCCCTTGGTTCCCTTCCTCTATCCCTTCCCTTGCCTCTTCCTCTTCCCCTTCCCCTTGTCTTGATAAAGACCCAAGATCATGTTAACACCCAGAGGGCAGACACCGGCTTGTTTCCCCTCCCTCAGCTTTGAACTGAACCCTGCACGGGTTGATTTTGGAACCGGAAAGAATGAAGGAAAAGGTCTCTCCATTGAAAGTTGCAGGGAGAATATCTTTAGGCACCCTAGAGGGGGCGAATAGGTTAATTTGGTCCTCCTTTTGGGACACCAGACACATTGCGGCGTCCTTCGTTGTTACAGACATGCAGATTTAATTGTACCGTTGGAAGAGTTGAAAGACCAAGTTAAGGGACATATCACCTTGGAGGAATATTTATCTGTGCGGTGGCTAAAAGACATTTTAGACATTTTTTTTAGACATTTTATTAGGATTTATAGGCCGCCCTTTTCCCTGAGGGGACTCAGGGCGGCTTACAATCACAGGGAAGGGGGTGCAATATCAAAAGACAAACAATGTGCGAACAGAAAAAAATAATAAAACACAACTTTCATTCAACAGTCAACACTCGGGCGGGTAAATTGGGAACCTATCCCCAGGCTCGAGTGACTGTTGCGAGAGCCTCCCGGTTTAAAAGGAGTAGATTAGACAGATTAACGACATATAATCATTACTCACCAATGCAATTGTATTTATCTTGTTGATTCTTTGATTCTGCTCCTGCGTGAAGTTCCTCGTTCCTCCAACTCAAGGAAAAACTTCGGCGTGGCCATTTTCCTCGCTTTTCCGGATTCCCGCCGAGCCCCCATTCCTAGCCTTGCGCTCTCCAGGGTCCTGAACGTCGTGGAGCCCCGTCCTTTTATTATTATTATTATTTTTAAAATTATTATTATTCTCTGTGCTTCATGAGTAACTTCTTCAGTCTTTTCCACTCTGGCCCCTCTCTGGATAAGTTCCCAAGCTCTTCATTTTGCAGTTCTCCTTCCCACCAGGGGGCGAGAAAGTCTGCAGGAGGACAATTTCATATTGGAAGGCTGGTGGGATAGGATGGATCTTTGCAAAGGCTTGGAAATGCTGAGGGCCAGATGGCCAAACTTCCAACAGTAATAAAACGCCCTGGCATTTCTTTGCAGTCTGCAGTTCTCTCATTTTTGAGTGGTAATGTATCACACTCCCTCTGTGTATCTGTAACACACACACACACACACACACACACACACACACACACACACAGATGGGGAGATAGAGATAGAGAGAGAGATGGGGGAGAGAGATGGAGAGAGAGATGGTGAGAGAGATGGAGAAAGATGGAGAGAGAGAGATGGAGAGAGAGAGATGGGGAGAGAAAGATGGAGAGAGAGCGATGGGGAGAGAGAGATGGAGAGAGAGAGATGGAAAGAGAGAGATGGAGAGAGAGATGGAGAGAGATGGAGAGAGATGGGGAGGGAAAGAGAGATGGAGAGAGATGGAGAGAGAGATGGAGAGAGATAGATGGAAAGAGATGGGGAGGGAAAGAGAGATGGAGAGAGATGGAGAGAGAGATGGAGAGAGAGAGAGGGAGAGAGTGCTAGAAGAAACAGCTAGTACGTTTAAAATGAGCATAGTAGGGGGGGGAGGAAAGGAAGGAAATATAAATACATAATTCCATATTTACTTTTGGATACATATTATATATGGTTAAATAGTGATTAAAGTACCTGGCTAGGAACCTGGAGACCAGGAGTTCTAGTGCCTCCTTAGGTGTGAAAACAGCCAGGTGACTTTGGGTCAGGCACTCCCGTGAAGCCCTATGAAGTGAGCAGTGGCAAACATCAGGAATCACCAATAACTTGAAGGGATCCTAAACAAAAAAAGACCGTTCAATGGCTGAGTCTGCAAACTGAATTAATTCTGAATGTGGGGCTGGTTTTTAAAAAGAATTTGCTTTAATATCTGGCCACTTAACTATTAAGGCTCGTAAACCACAAGTTATCAACCAGTTGTGATTCACTTGCTAAAGCATTGTTAAAGAAACTGTAAGCTCGGGACAGTGTGTGACTAAAACCACCCCACTCCTTCTCCTGTTATTTCCCACCATCAAAAGAAGCAAAGTCATAGTAGATATACTTTTTAGCCAACTCATACTGCATCATTTAAGTCTCTTTGCAGAAAGTACGTGAAATTAATTTTAATTTATTAAAATTAAATAAAGGAGCTGGACAGAAGGGAAGCCAACAGATTTTATTAGGTTGGAGACAATAGCAGGCAGAAATACAAAAACTAGCATCCTTTAATGTTGTTAGAAGCTACAAATGTAAGATGTCAATGAATGTTGGAGACTGGTCTTAAATATCCAGATAAGTGTGGGGCAACTTCTTTCAGGGTAGAGCCACAAAACAGCCTCCAATCTTCCAAACTAGTGATGTAGTTAACATGGTTGGAAAGTGTGCAGCCACAATCCTTTGGCTGGATTTAAGGGAAGGGATGTGGGACATGGTGGCTCAGTGGCTACAAGGCTGAGCTTGTCGATCAGAAAGGTCAGCAATTCAGTGGTTCGAATCCCTAGTGCCGCATAACTGAGTGAGCTCCCATTACATGTCACAGCTTCTGCCAACCTAGCAGTTCCAAAGCATGTAAAATGCAAGTAGAAAAATAGGAACCACCTTTGATGGGAAGGTAACAGAGTTCCATGCACCTTCGGCATTTAGTCATGCTGGCCACATGACCACGGAGACATCTTTGGACAGCGCTGGCTCTTCGGATTTGAAATGGAGCACCGCCCCCTAGAGTTGGGAATGACTAGCACATACATATGTGTGAGGGGAACCTTTACATTTACTTTTTAAGGGAAGGGATGTGACTTCCTTTCTTTCCAGCTCCTTGAAAATTGCCTAAATTAAAAGTAATTTCAAGAATTTCCAAGCACAATTCTTGCAGAGTTCTCTTTAACAAGGGTTATTGGGATTGAAGCAATTGGGTTAGGAGAATGCAGCAACTGAACTTTCCCATTTAGAGCCAATATATCCTGAGTATAAAGGATATACTTTTTTTCTAAGAAGTTTCCTGTGAAGCATGAGGAGATCTCTGACCATAAAGACCCTTGTAGTGGTTGTTTATATGGAGATGGTCCTTGTTTAACAACCACTTGTTCAGCAATCACCTGAACCTGTGATGATGTGGTCATTGCAACTGGTTCTTGAAGCTCCAGCCATTTGCAGACCCCCACAGTCACATCATTGTGATAGGGATACTTGGCGCCTGATTATGATGTCACACAGCATCATGCAGTCACATGAATGCAATTTTTGATGCCTGTGCCTGCTACCCACAAGCAAAGTCAATGGGAAAACTAGCAGGAAATCTAAAGTCACAATCACATAACATTCTTGCTTAAGGATGGCAGCTTGCAGACTGCTGGAACTGCAGTCCTTATGCAATGCAACCATATGATATCATACTTTTTAACTGCCTTTCTCAGCAGTGGAAATTCAAGTCCCAATAACCATCATTAAGCAAGGACTACCTGTAATAGCTGCCTGGGAATGACCTTCTCCATTATAAACAAGGTTGATTACTAAGAATATTAGGGATAATTCTCTTGTGTTGAGAATCAATAACTGTTGTTTTATATGTGCTCGTGGGAAGGTTTTCTCTATTTTGTCCCTAACATTCCTACATGCTCTTTGACCTGCAATTGGACTTGTACTTCCTTGCACAATTGTTGCTCTGCTTCCATGTACACTTTTGTGGTATTTGTTGAAGGTCTCCCTCTTGACCTTTTCAGAATAAATTGCTGGATTAATGCCCTTTCATTCAGCTCTTGTTTTTCTCTCTCCATATTTATTGCACACAGTTTTCGGCATTATATTTGTATTTGTTATTTATTAGTTGGTCAAACATATACAAGATACCAGGTAAAAATATAAACATGGATATAAACGAAAGAAATGGATACAAATAGATGGGGACAGTAGGACAAGGATGTTAGGCACGCTGGTGCGCTTATATTCCGTTATTAAATTTGATGGTGGGTTTTATGTGTTGTAAACGGCTTTGAGATGCCTTTGTACAAGAATCATACAAACTTGTAGGAAAATATGTAACAAGAGCAGCAGCAACCACTAGGAATTGGAGCAGGAGACCTTTGAGAGACAAACTGCTACGCTTCCCACCGGCCTACCCCAACAGATGGTTGGAAATCTGTGTTATCTGAGAATTTTATTTGCTGTGGGCTGGAATCAGAAAGTTCTTTTCCAGCCCAGCCAGAATTCTCGTATAGAAAAAGGCTGTCTCTAACCTTCTTTTTATTATCTACATCTTAAAGCCACCCATTAAAGAAACACATTCTCTATTATGTCTCTCCTGTGATATATTTTATTCTTCTGGCACCTGTTTATATTGTCAGGGAAACATTTGCAATAGCACTGTTGCTAAACGTACATGAAAAATGAATGTGGGTTTAAAGCCGGAAAGATTGAAAACCACACCTGATGATAAGGAACGTAGGACTGAGACAGCTTGAATAAGGGGAAGGTATTCAGTCCTAGACACGGTGGCTGAGCTTATCGATCAGAAGGTCAGCAGTTCAGCAGTTCGAATCCCTAGGGCCGTGTAATGGAGTGAGCTCCCATGACTTGGCCCAGCTTCTTCCAACCAAGCAGTTCAAAAGCATGCAAAAATGCAAGTAGAAAAATAGGAACCACTTTTGGTGGGAAGGTAACAGTGTTTCGTGCGCCTTCAGCATTTAGTCATGCTGGCCACATGACCATGAAGATGTCTTCGGACAGCGCTGGCTCTTTGGCTTTGAAACGGGGATGAGCACCACCCCCTAGAGTTGGGAACGACTAGCACATGTGTGAGGGGAACCTTTACCTTTGCTTTTATTCTGTCCTGGGAACTGAATAGAATAGTTCTTTTGGGGATTTCCGATGCTTTCACTTGCTATTGTGTATGGTACAGATAGTCCTCGATTTACAACAGTTCCCTTTGTGATCTTTACAAAGTTACAAAGACATTGAAGAAAGTGATTTATGACTGTTTTTCACACTTACAACCATTGTAGCATTGCCCACAGTCATGTGATCAAAATTCAGATGTTTGACAACTGACTCATGTTTATGATGGCTGCAGTGACCTTGGCTCATGGGATCCCCTTTTACGACTTTCTGATAAGCAAAGTCAATGGGGAAACCAAATTCACGTAACAACTGTGTTACTAACTTGACCACTGCAGTGATTCACTTAACAACCGTGGCAACAAAGGTCATAAAATGGGGGCAAAATTCATTTAAGAATTGTCTTGCTTAGCAACAGAAATTACGGGCTCAATTGTGGTCTTAAACCTGTATTCTCTGGCTGTCCAATAAAGCTACGTCCTGAGAAGGTCCATGCTCTGAAGATTGGGCTGGAGGGTTGTCCATCTTAAATAAGGCTGAATGCTTGTTTCCCTAAAATAAATTTTCAATTGGCCACTAGAATTAATGTCTAGTGCTCATGAGCAGGATCAGAAGTAGGCTTCAGTTCCGCACCTTCCCTTTCAAATTACAGTAAATAAAAATATGACAGAGATCAGGGATGTTTGCAGAGAGAATAGAGTAGATTAGAGTAGAATATAGAATATAGAATATGGAATATAGAATATAGAATATAGAATATAGAATATAGAATATAGAATATAGAATATAGAATATAGAATATAGAATATAGAATATAGAATATAGAATATAGAATATAGAATATAGAATATAGAATATAGAATAAAAAATAAAATATAGACTATAGACTATAGACTATAGACTATAGGAAATAGGAAATAGGAAATAGGAAATAGGAAATAGAAAAGAATTGAATATAGAATAGAATGGAAGGGAATGGAATAGAATAATCGAGTTGGAAGGGACCTTGTAGGTCATCTAGTCCAATCCCCTGCTCAAGCAGGAGACTTTATACCATTTCTGACAGCAGGATAAAACAAATCAAGATCGTGGCCAAGACTGAATAATCAAAGCCCCTGTAATCATATGTGGGAATGACCTTAAGAGACAGGAGGAATCCCCAAAGCCAGAACGATGGTCGGATAAGAAGTAACTGAGCTCACAGAAGCAATGGAGTGTAGCAAATGTCTCAAAATGGACCCTCTCTAATTTCTTGAGCTGTAAAGGTGAGAGGGAAGAGATATACAGATAGTCCTTGATTTTCAACCGTTCACTTAGTGACCATTGGGCTTAAAGTGGGTTTTACACCAGAGGTGGGTTCCTACCAGTTCGCACCTATTCTGTAGAACCGGTTCGTCAAATCTACCAAACCAGTTAGAAGAGGTTCCACCAGTGGACCCGGAAAGCAGGCCACACCTACAGAAGAGGTTCCAAAATTTTTTTGAAACCCACCACTGGTCCTTGGATATGATTATTCTACACTATCATGCTCATATTTATAAAACTCAGTGCCTCTGTGAAAGGTAAGGATGACTACTGCGTTTGTGGTGCAATCAGAACATTGCGTGTGTTGAAGTTGTTTTAACGCAAACCAAAGATACCTTTTCAAAAAAAAAAGTTTGCATCATATTCTTATGCATGCCAGTGCTGTGTGTGAGGTAATTTAAGGTGGTTCTGACAAGTGTCATCGGCATCTTCATATCCGGTCACATGGGCGGCAAGCCACTCCCATCCGGTCACATGGGTGGCAAGCCACTCCCACAAAGGAGGCCACACCCACAGTAGGTTCAAACAATTTTTGAAACCCACCACTGTTTTACACACGCACACACATGTGTGTGTGTGTAACTTAATGTAAGCTTCTTGTCTGGTCCACCTTGCAAGGCTGACATCCATCTTGCAAGTTTGAAAACAAGATGGAAGGAAGACCTGTTAGTTAGTTTCGGATTTATCAGCAAAGATCAGAAATTCCTATGTTGTTCTTATTGCTTGCTTCAGGATTTCTTTCCTGAAAATCTCAGCCCATGTACTGTTTACCGGCTTCCCTCTTTGCAATTTATCCCCCTTGCCTGCAGTCTCTTATCTGTGGTCCTTTGGGACTCCAGAGAATGGCGCGATACGCACCCAGTGTGCAAACTCAGCACTCGTTTTTTTAATATTTGTTGTGTAGTTGAGGGTTGCAAAGTGGACGGAGAGCAGACTCCAGGTGTGGGCTGAGCCAGGTTTGCAAGTTTGGAAATTCACTTTCTTTGTTTGGTTTTTTAAAAAAAAAAACAGTAGCAGGCATCACAGTATCCCGTTTTGAAATGGGTAGGAAATCATGTCTTCAATTTTCAGCTGTCATTGCCAGTGGGAGTCTTAGAACTGTAGGGTGCCCACTCATAATAAGCTCATGATTTATTTAATGCATGATTTACTGAATTAATCCAACAGGTATGGGATTTATAAGTCTTCCTGTTCCTGGATCAAAAAGCTTTCTCAAACGAGAGGGACAACAGAGAAGAAACAGACTAGACCCAGTGGTGAGAGGCCATCAGGACCCAAATCTTTGTGATTCAAACCTGGAACTGGAGGCTTACACCCAGCCCAAAGGGGGGGCATCAATTTCTGTGTGAAGAATCAGCAAGCAGTCAAGTGGTGACAAACTAAAGGGATCCCCTGATCCAGGAAGCTCTGCACAGGTGGAATTGGATGCAGGAAATCAAGGACAATCAGTGACAGCAGCTGGAGACCTTTCTGTGTTGAAGTTACGGAGTCTGGTATGGGATGGACTCTGTGTTCAAAAGGAGCCTAGCCTGGATGGTATGTTTTTCTCTTTGCACTACAACCTTGGCCTTATAGTCTGCATTATCCTAGGAACTTTGCCCTCTCTAGTAAGATCTCTGTTGCGTTTGAAGCTGGATGGGATTTACAACTGGGCCTCTGCTTGCTTAGAGTCCTGACATTAAAACTGCTAGTTAATTGACTTAAGCCTGATAAGAATTTGACAAAGAGAAGGCTGGCCAGCCAGTAAATTAGCTGATAGAAGTGCTTTTCATAGAGAGCCAGTAACTCTTGAAGTCTTTTTATCCCCCACGTAAGGAGGAGAGTAATAGAATAACTAAAGGGAGAACTGTGGAATGGTTGAACTTGAACGGTTGAAATAGTACAACTTGGGCTGGGGTTCCTTCAAGATGTGGACAAGAAAGTCAATGCAGTACTGTTATGAATGGGTCCTTGGTGCTCTCTGAGCTTGCTTGGTTTCCTGCAGATGCTTTATTAGCCAAACTAGGTAACATCATTTCAGATTAACAGAGCTGGAAGGACTTTGAAGGTCATCTAGCCCAAGCCCCTGTCCAAGCAGGAGACCCTACATTTGCCTCTACCTGGGATCGAACTCACAGCCTCCTGATTATGAGGCCATAGCTCCACCTCTAGGTCACAGAGATGACAAACCCGAGCTACAAATATTCTTCTATATTGGTACCATTATGGCTGGCATCTTTACTCAAAGAGATAGAATCAAGATCACGTGAAGGGTTAATACCACTTTATAATGCCTTGGTAAGGCCACACTTGGAATCCTGCATCCAGTTTTGGCCGCAGTCTCCAGATGTCTCCAGAGAGTCTAGAAAGAGTGCAGAGAAGAGCGACAAAGATAATTAGGGGACTGGAGGCTAAAACATGAAGAACGGTTGCTGGAATTGGGCATGTCTAGTCTGATGAAAAGAAGGATTAGGGGAGACATAATAGCAGTGTTCCAATATCTCAGGGGCTGCCACAAAGAAGAAGGAGTCAAGCTATTCCCCAAAGCACTTGAGGGCAGGACAAGAAGCAATGGGTGGAAACTAATCAAGGAGAGATTCAACCTAGAACAAAAATGAAATTTCCTGACAGAACAATTAATCAGTGGGACAACTTCCCACCAGAAATTGTGAATGCTCCAACACTGGACGTTTTTAAGATGAGATTAGATAAGCATTTGTCTGAAGTGGTGTAGGGTTTCCTGCCAAAGTAGAGGGTTGGAATAGAAGACCTCTAAGGTCCCTTCCAATTCTGTTATTCTGTTCTGTTTTGTTCCATTCCATTCCATTCTATTCTAATACCACTATGGCTGTCATCTTTATTTATTTTTTTGACTGCACCCTACAGACTGTTTCATTCTATACATGATCTCTTCTTAGGGAACCTCCATTTTGCATTTTCTGCTGTTAAAGAAAGCAAAAACATTGGAGCCTTATACTGGCATTGATTATTCTAAGATATGAGTTTAGACACAAGTTGTTAAATAAATCCTTGCTGGGCGGGATACAAGTAAACTGCTATAAATATGCAAGTTAAATACTAAACAGCAATCCAATATTCATAAGTAAATTGTGGGCCATATTATAAAACAATGTTTTTAAAAGAAAATACTGGTTGTATCCAATATTGCTGTTATTGCAAGACAGCTTTGAATTGTTGAGCAAGAATGGCAAAATTCATTAGAGTCAGTGCTGCCATAGAGACCAAACAGGAATCAATATGTTTCTTTTGTGATTTTGGCAAATATCTGTCTCAACTCCGTTAAGGCTACTTCCTTACTCGTTACAAATATGAATAATACATAATGGAATAGAATAGATTAGACACACATGGAATTTGTTTCTGGTGCATCAAGTTCTCAATGGACATACAACAATAGTGATAGATCATTAACATAGTCATTGTAAAATACATTCATCACAAAACATTAGCTGCAACACTTCACGATAGTCATGGATACTAAATAAGCAATCAACATAAATCATACTAGGATACTACGTAAACAATAGAATTGTAAGACAGAAGCAACAACGTTATAGTCATAAAAAGATAAAGAAATAGGGAATAGGGAAGATGAGAATGATGATGATAATGCTGCCTTTTTAGCTAGTTTGACAGTATTGTCGGAATTAATTGTTTAGCAGAGTGATGGCATATGGGGGGGAACTGTCCTTGTGTCTAGTTGTTCTGGTGTGCAGTGCCCTATATAGCGTCATTTTGAGGGTAGAAGTTGAAACTGTTTATGTCCAGGATGCGAGGGGTCTGTAGATATTTTCACAGCCCTCTTTTTGACTCAAGCAGTGTACAGGTCCTCAATGGAAGGCAGGTTGGTAGCAATTGTTTTTTCTGCAGTTCTAATTACCATTGAAGTCTGTGTGTGTCTTGATTGGTTGCAATGCCAAACTGGACAATTATAGAGGTGCATAAATAACTGGAGCTGACAATCCAATGATGGCATTTTGCATAGCGCAGGATTTAGAGCATTTAAAGAAATCTCTCTCTCTCTTCCTCCCCCCTCCCTCCCTCCATCTCTCCCTCTCCCTCTCTCCCTCTCTACATCTCTCCATTTATACCTCTCTCTCTTCTCTCTATCATATCTCTCTCTCTCTCTCTCTCTCTCTCTCTCTCTCTCGTCTCTCGTCTCTCGTCTCTCGTCTCTCGTCTCTCTCTCTCCCTCCCTCCTTCTCTCTCTCTCTCACAACAGGTGGGCTCTGTTAACAAAGCCAAAAACAAGTTGCTCTTGGCAATGATCTTGCTTGGCAGGAATGCCGTGTCAATGCAGCAGGATCTGTCCTTCCTTCCCTGTTCCTTGCTTCTCTTCAGCCTTCTGCTTGCTCACTCACTCTGCCCTCTTTAGTATATCGTCCACGTCTCTGCTGATGCAGCAGTAATCCATCCTGGAGGAGATTTCTGCAAGGAGTGAGCCTCTGATCTTGCCAGCAAAACAAGTTAATTTATTGAGGCTGGGAAGGGACTGTTGTAGGCTGGACTGTAGCAGTGGTTCAGATTTCCAAGAGAAACACAATCTTTAATGAACAGCCATTCCTATTACAGTGTCTTTAAGGACAACCCCAAGAAACAAGAACGGAAACCAACAGCCACGTTTACACAGCATGACAAGCCCTTTGATGGTTGTCTTGAACAAACTGCAATTGGTTGGGTTCACACAATACAAAACTGCAAACAAGGAAATCAGACTGTACAGGCAGCCCTTGACTTACAACCACAACTGAGCCCAACATTTATATCAATTTGCTAAGTGAGACATTCATTAAGTGAGTTTTGCCCCATTTTACGACCTTTCTTGCTACCGTGACTAAATGAATCTCTTCAGTTGTTAAGTTGGTAACATGGCTGTTAAGTGAATCTGGCTTCCCCATTGACTTTGCAAAAAAAGGAGATCCCATGACCCCGGGACATAAAACCGTCATAAACGTGAACCAGTTGCCAAGAGTCTGGATTTTGATCAGCTGACCATAGAAATGCTGCAACAGTTCTAAGTATGAAAAATGGTCATAAGTTCATTTTTTTCAGTGCTGTTGGAACTTTGAATGGTCACAAAACAAACTGTTGTAAGTCGAGGAATACCGCTAATAACCCAGATCGTACATATAATTTAACTGGCCTGAACAAAATAAAACAAATGATTGATTATTGTTAATTTTAATCGAATTTTAAATGTTATTGTTAATCTTAATTGGGTTTGTTTTTTGGATACCCTATCTAATTTTTTAAAAACTTTTGTAATATGTGTTCTTTTAATGTTGTACGCCGCCCTGAGTCCTTGGGAGAAGGGCGGCATATAAATCCAATAAACAAACAAACAAACAAACAGGTAACAGATTTAACAAATTAACAGAGTTGAAAGGGACCTTATGGGTCAGTGATGGGGAACCTTTTCAGCACCAATTGCACAGGTGCAGCACCAGGGACCAAAAAGGGAGCAGTTTGTGTGTGCTTGTATGGGCTGCAACCAGGAAGAAGAGCTGCCCAGGGATCGTGCATGCACCAGAAAATGAACTTCTGGTTTCCAGCGTGCTCATGCGTGCCAGCCAGCAAGTCTCCTGGTTACTGCCGGGAATGCACACCTGCCAATCAGCTAGCCGGCACATTTGCTCGCGCTGGAAAATGGAAAACCAGCTCTTCCGGTTTCCGACACTGCTGCATGCACAAAGCCCAGCTTATTGTCATGTACGTATGCATGCCAGAAACCCAGAAGAGGAACAGGTGATACCATGCGCACCAGCAACATGACACAGTGTGCCACTTTGGGCATGTGTGCCATAGGTTCGTCATCAAGGTTATTGATCATCTAGTCCACCCCACTCCACTCAAGCAGGAGACCCTACACCACTTCTGACAGATGGCAGTCCAGTCTCTTCTTGAAAGTCTCAAGTGATGAAGCCCCCACAACTTCTGAAGGCAACTTCTGTTCCATGGGTTGATTGTTCTCACTGTCAGGAAATTTCTCCTTATCTCCAGGTTGAATCTCTCCTTGGTCAGTTTCCATCCATTGTTCCTTGTCTGGCCTTCGGGTGTTTTGGAGAATCGCTTGACTCCCTCCTCTCTGTGGAAGCCTCTCAAATATTGGAAGATTGCTATCATGTCTCCCCTGGTTCTTCTCTTCAGTAGACTAGCCAGGCCCGGTTCCTGCAACCGTTCACCGTATGTTGGAGCCTCCAGTCCCCTCATCATCTTTGTTGCTCTTCTCTGCACTCTTTCCAGAGTCTCAACATCTTTTTTTATAGTGTGGCGACCAAAACTGGATGCAGTACTCTAGGTGTGGTCTTACAAAGGCTTTATAGAGTGGTATTAGTACCTCATTTGATCTTTGCATTGATTGTAATGAAAGCTGATTTTGGGCCCGTCCCACTCTCTCAATCCAACCTACCTCATAGAGTTGTTGTTGTGGGAAAAAGTAGGAGGAGGAAGAAGTATTAAGATGTGTTCACAGACTTATCCTTAAAAATAAAGGCAGAATACAAATAAATGAATATGGTTTACACACACACACACACACACACACACACACACACACACACACGTGTATAGATGTGTGTGTGTATGTATGTATGATGTGTGTGTGTATATATGTATGTATGTGTGTACACACACACACGTGTATAGATGTGTGTGTATGTATGTATGATGTGTGTGTGTGTATATGTATGTATGTATGTGTGTGTGTACATACACACATACACACACACACACACACACATATATGTATGTATGTATGTATGTATGTATGTATGTATGTATGTATGTATATAAAGCAGTGCAACTGGAAACTGCATATACAGATCTGATTAAGGTAAATTTTGTAGGGTTGATCCAGAAATACGAATTGTATTTTGTTTTAGTTTTGCCTTTTGCTCCATTGTGTTATGTTTTGGCTTATTATTATTATCTTGCATGATAAAACATGACTAATTTATAGGATTATTATGGTTGGTTGCACAGTCAGCCAGGTATTTAGATTGGACTTGGCATATTTATTCACCTAATGAGTCTTTCCCAAGGACTGAGGCAGGCAGATGTTCTCATTGGATGGTGTTAAAAGGTATTGTTGCAGGATATAGCACGTCCCAGGTGAAGCTGCCTTTCGCAGTTGATGGATGGTGATTTTGTCCATGTCAATGGCATTCAGTTGGTGCTTCAGATGTTTTGGGATTGCACCCAAGATGCCCGTCACTACTGGTACTATTTGGTATTCCTACCAGAGAGTTGTCTTTTGCATGCTGGTAATTCCTACCCCCACCCCTCTCATTTTGGAATCCAGAGGGCAGGTTAGTGCCCCCTTTCCACAAAAGATATACATATTTGGTGAGAGATTAAGGGACCAAGGAGTGGTGTGGTGGAGCTCTTGCCTCACAATCAGGAGGCTGTGAGTTCGATCCCAGGTAGAGGCAGATATTTCTCTCTCTGGGCACAATGAGAATATATCTGCTGAACAAAGCTCTACATTGGCAACAGGAAGGGCATCTGGCCAGTAAATACTCAGCTCCATTCAGTTGCCCTGACTCCACCCCACAAGGCATTATGGGATCGTTAAGCAAAGATGAGGACACAGATTGTTGGGGGCAATATGTCGACTGTAAACTGCTTAGAGAGGGCTGTAAAAGCGCTATGAAGCGGTATCTAAGTCTAAGGGCTATTGCTATATTAAGGGACCAGAAAGCACAATGGAGTGCATTAAATTTATATACACAAAAAATTATTTGTGCCTCTCCCAGATTCATGGAAATACATACAGCGATTTTTAACTAAGATACGCACAAGTGACTCGAGTATTGATGTGATATGTACGGGTGTTATATTCTTGGAATATGTCAACTGCCTTACTCATGAAGAACATAACACCTCCTCTTAATCATCCTGTTGATGCTATTTTATCTTTTAAAAATATATCCTCCCAGCCACTTTTATGGCTTGAGGGGAAGGCGGGTTGCATTCGTTAGCACAAATATTTGAGTGCAGGCCCTTTGATTCCATTTGCAAGATATGCATTGTTGTTTTTTAAGCATTCTATTTATAGGAGCAGGGAAAATGAGGTTGCTGTGTTTGTGTTATTGGGGTCATTGTGGTGGAATGTAGCCTGGATTCCCAGCAGGGAAGAGCTGAATTCCAGAGGGCCAAGAGACAGCAAAGTTTAGAAGGCTTGGTTGGAAGGCAGGTAGAGAGTCAAAATGGTTCCTCCCTAGCAATTCTCAGATAATCTATTTAATGGTGCAAGTAAGTTGCTTTAGTTTGGCAAGATTCTGTCTATTGGTGAGGAACAATAAAGGAATCTGCTCAGAAGTAAGTCTCTTTCTCTGACAATCATGAATCTCTTTTGATGGGATTAACACATGATTCTTTGACAGGGTGGTCTTGTCAAAGTAAAACCAGAGGAAGCAAAATGCTCACAGGGAAAGGGAGAGAAAAGGGGTCCTCCAATCTCCGTTTCCTTAAAGATTAGCAATCAAAAAAATATTGATGCTTTTTCAATACTAACATACAGTAAATGTGTAGAAAACATCATTTGGACTTGTGCATACCGTATTTTTTCGAGTATAGGATGCACCTTCCCCCCCAAAAAAGAGGGTGAAAATCTGGGTGCACCTCTTATACATTGAATACAGCATTTTTGGTCTCCCAAAACCCCACCACCTTTGCAAAAATGAACATGCATAGACTTTGGGAGGCCTGCAAAGTGCTCCTAGGGGCTGGGGAGGAAAAATGAGTGAAAAATGTGCTGGTTTTTGCCCATTTTTCCCCCAGCCCCCAGGAGCATTCTACAAGCCTCCCAAAGCATATGCATGCCCTTTGTTTTTGCAAAAAACGGGCCCATTTTCTTGAAAAATGGGCTGTTTTTTGCTCATTTTTGGCCCCCCAGCCCCCAGGAGCACTTTGCAGGCCTCTCAAACTCTCTGCATGCCCCATTTTTCACAAAAAACAAGGCATGCAGAGGGTTTGGGAGGCCTGCAGAGTGCAAAACCTTCTTTAAAAATTTACCTCTTCAAAATCTTGGTGCATCTTATACTCGGGTGCATCTTATAGCTCGAAAATACAGTAATTTTTAGAAGGAAAGTTGATGTTAAAAATAGAAAACCTGAGGATGTAACTTGAGGTGACCATTAGAAAATCAGGTTTATTCAAAAATAAAAGAAAAAGAAAAAGAAAACCAGGTTGGGAACAGTTCCTGTCAGAGAAAATCTATCTCTGGTATAGCTAAAAGTCAACAGCAACTAAATGGCAGTTTTATGTTACTGTCTTAGTCTACTGCACCAGAGGGAATCAGATGTCAATGCATTTCCCCTCTTCTTTTCTAGACTTCTCCTTTCTCCTTTCTGTCCCTTATTTTTCCTAATATTTGCTTTTGTGTTTTATATCATAAACGAATAAAAACTAAACAATTAACAGGAAAAAAAAGATTTCTGAAAATCGGGAGGGATGATACCCTTTGAATACCTGAAATGAGTGGGGAGACGGTGGCTCCTGCATAGGAGATGACATACAAATGGCCCACCCTTGCCAGATGTTATTAGGAGTGTGCAATTCTAGAGATATTCAGGCCTTGAACCATGAAAGCATTATTCTCTGGTTTAATTGTGCTCTGGCTTTTATATTTTTATTTTGTGTCAACCACTCTGTGTGATGCACGTGCTGTATAAATATTTGAAATAAAATTGTATAACTTCTGCATTGATTCTTGCATCACCTGCTGTGATGTGGGTAGGAAAAATATACCATCCTAGAAAATATCCAGGCATGGGAACATCTATGCCTAGAAGAGACAAAAAAGCAGGTCTAATTTTAGCTGAGGGCAGGATAGGTAATCCTTTTTATCTGACATATTTCATTGGAGGGATTAGGGGCTCTTAACTTGTTGCCAAGATTTTTCTGATAAGGTCATTAGGAAAGAAGATAGCATTTAGGCATTTATGTGAAGCAGCCACAGAGCAGAGGTGGTATTCAGCAGGTTCTGATCAGTTCTGGAGAACCGGTAGCGGAAATTTTGAGTAATTCGGAGAAACTGTAAATACCACCTCTGACTGGCCCTGCCCCCATCTATTCTCTGCCTTCCGAGTCTCAGCTGATTGGGAGGAAATGGGGATTTTGCAATATCCTTTCCCTGAAGTGGGGAAGGAATAGAGATTTTACGGTATCCTTCCCCTGCCACACCCACCAAGCCATGCCCACAGAACTGGTAGTAAAGCTTTTTGAATCCCACCACTGCCACAGAGGGTTTGGCTATAACAAGGAGGGCTGTAACTTGATGCTACTTAGGGATCCATCTATCTTAGACATGGCTGATGTGGGTGTGAGGATTAGGCAGAAGGACAATCTGGTCCACATTATCAGGTAAAAAGGAAGAATCTTCTTAGGGTGGTAATTACCATCCAATCCCATTGATTCTCCAAGCTTCTTTATTACAATTTATGAAGAAATGCATTAGCCTCTCTGCTCTCTTTTCATGGCTGTCTGAATTGAAAAGCAAAACATTTGCTCCGGTAGTTCAGAAAGTAGCATTTTTTTTAGCATTTCGGCATTCATTTTCATTCTTAATGTGATTTATGCATGGCTCATTTTTTTAAAAAAAATCTGGAGGCTGTTTACAATAGTTACAAAAAGAATGATTAAAGAAAGATGATTGTGGTATACAAGCAAAATAAAAACAAGTAAGGGTGAGTGGTTTGTTAATGGCTAGAGAAGGCAACAGGAAGAAAAGTAGATTTTTAGGAGATACAACAGACTAGAAATTAAGACTGTTGGAAGTCAAAGGAAGGAATATAAAGTTGGTTTAGTTGATCAAGACTAAAACAAGATATGCTGTTACTTCAGGCTACCCTTTATAGACTATCTGTTGACAGCAGGAGTAAAAAGATAATGTTTAATGGATTTTTTAAAGATAAGAGCTGAGGTGGCGCAGTGGGTAGAGTGCAGTACTGCAGGCCACTTCAGCTGACTGCTATCTGCAGTTCAGCGGTTCAAATCTCACCGGCTCACGGTTGACTCAGCCTTCTATCCTCCCGAGGTGGGTAAAATGAGGACCCAGATTGTGGGGGCGATATGCTGACTCTGTAAACCGCTTAGAGAGGGCTGAAAGCCCTATGAAGCGGTATATAAGTCTAACTGCTATTGCTATTGCTATTGCTATATGGAATGAAGAGATAACTGTTGGTAACTTTAGAGACCATGCCTATGAAGACCATGAAGCCACTTCTTCCTTTATTTCTTTTCTCTTTCCTTGTTGTATTTTTACTTTTCTTTTTCTTCTCTCTTTTTCCTTGCATATTTTGCTCCTCTGTTATATTTTTTAAAGCTTAGTTTGCATTAGATTTTACGATTACAACCAAAATTCTATCTATCATCTATCTATCTATCATCTATCTATCTATCTATCTATCTATCTATCTATCTATCTATCTATCTATCTATCTATCTATCATCTATCTATCTATCTATCTATCTACCTATTATCTATCTATCTATATCTATCTATCTATCTCTATCTATCTATCTATCTATCTATCTATCTATCTATCTATCTATCTATCTATCTATCTCCAGATGAAGAGACATCTGAAAAGAATTGCTGATATTTTAATTCATTCAAAGACTTTGTAAATAATAATTAACTGTACATAAATGAGACTGGAAAATTCTTATTGCAGTTTCCAAAATGTCCTGCTTATCTCACAACTAGTATTAAACACAAATTTTTGAATTCTGCATAGCTCATGCTTTCTTGGTCTTGAATAGATAGGTAGGGCTCAATCCCATTATAGGTAACTGACTTATGACCACAATTGAGTCCAAAATTTATGTTGCTAAATGAGATGATTGTTAAGCAAAATTTGCCCCATTTTATGACTTTTTCTTGCTGAAGTTTGGCCAAAGGTTGGTGAACCGTTTTGACACCGCGTGCCAAAACGGGAGCATGTGCATGGGGAGGGGAATGCCAGAAAACAGAAGAGCAGTTCCCCAGTGCGCACGAGCTTTTAATTTCTGGTCATGCATGCGCACCGGTCACCTAGTCTTTTGGTTTCTGGTGCATATGCATGCGTGCATGCATGAAGGCCAGGGTACATGCGCATGCCAGAAGCTCAAGTTTCCCAGTGCGCACATGGGTGCCAGGGAGCTGCTCTTCCGGTTTCTGCCATTTCTGCATGCACAAAGACCAGCTGGAAGAGCAATGGGTGACAGCTGGCCTGCCCGGAGAGATGGTTCTATGTGCCACTTCCAGCACGTGTATCATAGGTTCGCCATCACGGACATATGATAATAAGTTCCCATTTTTGGGGGTTACATTTTTCCAACATTTGCTAGACATATTTTTAAACCTTTCAGCTAACCCAGCAGGTGGTGAGTGCCATCTATAGAACATTTTATATACATTTTCTAGATGTTGTCAATTTATAGTTCTTTTCTCATAAGTTTTGACGTTTCTCTCATTCTATATTATAACCAAAGGTTTTTTTTTTTTTTTAACCCACTGTGTCATGGTGACTTTTACTTTTTCATCCTTCCATTTTCCAGTTTAGGTTTTATATATATACACATACATACATACTTCAGCTGATGAGGAGGAGAGCCTGTGGCTTAATGGCTAAGACATCTGCCTACGATGTAATATAGCACAGGCTCGAATCCCAGTAAGGGTATAGCTAGCTGATGAGAGCTAAATAGCTTGAAATAGCTCTATACTAGTCTCCCTTTATTTATTTATCAGCACAAATACAACATACATACATACATACATACATACATACATACATACATACATACGTTCTTAATTATTTTTTCATCAGAGTTCAACAATATCTGATCAAAACTGCTTGTCCTTTATAAAAGCCATACTTTTAAGAAAAAAATAGGTATAATATCAGAGAAAAGAGAGCAGTCACACCCCTTTCCACTCTATCCCTCAGCTTTGCCTCCATAAGCTTGGCGAGTTGACATATTTCCCCATTCACGGACAATAAAACATTCCGCAGGAATATTTCCCCGCTTTGCACTAGCCCTCCCCCTGAAGACTAATAACAAGAGAACCAGAATGGCTGATGCGTTAAAAGCACCTTCATTTTTTAAATACAGGCTATTGTCTCTCCCGGCCATCCTCCCACGCTGAGCGCACCATCAATTTCCCCCATGAAGTTCAAGGCTGCACATCTGCTGTAATTCCCTGCCCGTTCCCTCTCTCTCATCCGATCTCTGCCAGCAGTCTCTTTGTCACCCCTCCTCCTCCCCCCCATCAGCTGAGTGGGTGGCGTGGGAGTGGATCCGACAAAGGGGGGGAATCTCCCTTTTGCTCTCCAGTGAGTGGCTGGACTTCCTCCCTCACTCTTCCCCCTCGCCTTACCTGGTCGCGCGCATCCTCAGTGGGTTCATCTCCTCTCCGAGAGATTTACTCCTCCTTAATCTCTCCCCCCCTCCCTCCCTCCATCCACCCCCGGCTGCTCCATCTGAACAGCCGGCGACAGAAGGAGAAACAACCGAGGAACAAATGAACGGACGGGTTGGCTGTCGGGCAAGAGGAGGCATTTACTACTTTGGGTAAGAAATGTGTCTTTTGGGGGGGGGGCGGGGAAGCTGTATTATTATTTTTTCCTTCCTTTTGATGCACGAGCGCATCAGGGGTAGCAGGGACTGGGGGAAAAATGTGCTGAGGTAGCAGGGTGGAGCGGCTACGAGAGATTTTGCCAAGTCTCTAAAGCTCACCAGGAAACGGTTTGGATAGCAAAGAAAGAAAGCAAAATACATCGGGGCTTAAAAGCTGGTATCTGGTCAAAGGAGGCAGTTTGGACCACAGTTGTAAAACGGCCCCAAATGTATCTGGGTTTTTTTTTTGGGAAGCAGATGGGTGTGTTATTTGCTGCTTCTCTGCTACTCGCTAAGGGCTGCTGCACAATGCGCTGAGATGCCAGCGCCAGGCTCTTAAACTACGGTGCTGCAATTTGGTGCATTTTGTTTAGCAGCTCAGTGTGGCGGAGTTTCGTGAATGCCTTGGAGAAAGCTCACCTGTTAATCTCGGTGACAAAAAGCCACCGCGTGTTTTTCTCCGTCTTTTAAAGAAAAATAAACTTTCGGCTGCGGCAGCTTCATTCGTATTTAGAGGGGGGGGGATTTAATCCGTGCAGTTTACATGGAAAACAGAAGTCTTAGGGAAGCAGGAAGTCAACCATGGCCATCCATCTCGGGAAACGTCCAACAAACTGAATGCCATTAAGCTTTAGATTAAAACGTCCAATTGACAAG
>NC_045556.1:18235068-18307568 GCF_009769535.1 Thamnophis elegans | reverse complement strand
TTCGGTGGTTCAAATCTCACCGGCTCAAGGTTGACTCAGCCTTCCATCCTTCCAAGGTGGGTAAAATGAGGACCCAGACTGTGGGGGCAATGTGCTGACTCTGTAAATCACTTAGAGAGGGCTGAAAGCCCTATGAAGCGGTATATAAGACTAACTGCTATTGCTATTGTTATACATTAGAAATGAAACTTTGTTGCATACAACTCTTAAAGGGTCACCACCTCCAATTTTACACTACATAAACATGACAAGATAAATAAATACAAAATTATGTATATGCCCACATATATTATATGACACAGAGAAACTACGCAGTCTAGTTCGGAGGTATACATGTTTATGGCGAGAAAAACGAATCTTGTGAGTTTACCAGATGGATGGCCTAGCGAACAAAACTGTTATGGAATCTGGTAGTCTTGTTAGAAAGGAATCTCCCAAATATATTGTCTCTGCAGGAGTGCCTCTGAGCATATGCAGAACTCTAGGGTTTGGCCAATTGCTAGAACTCTAGAATTTGGTCTCCAGAACTCTAGGATTTGGCCAAGGGGTTCTCAGGCGATGGGGCTAAACCTCTGTTTTTTTCCTTCCGGTGAATTGAATTTTAGGATTGGAATCCTTCAGGGCTCCAATATAACCTCGCCAAGGTGATGTGTCTTTGCAGTCAAATGCCTTTTTATCAGCCTGTTATTTTACTTCCCTCTCAAGGTGAGACTAGAAAGACAAATTAAAAATTCTCATTCTCTTTAGATCGGCAGAGAGCAGCTGGTCAGGAAAGCTGCCTCATTAAAGATTGATCAGCCTGGCAGGAACATTGCCTGCCCGCATCAGGGCGATGTTGGGGGAGAATGAAGAATGACTAGATCCTTTGCTTTCTCACTGGCTGTTTAATATTTCAGCTTACTCCTCGGTCTTTTCTGTCTTCTTGAAATGAAGGTCCTTTTTTGGATGGTTCAAGATGGCCCTGGTCTCCCCTTTCCTCTTTTTCTTACCTGCCTCAGCTAGGAAGTTGTATTGCTCTCCCTGGCCTGGTTTGCATTTAACTATCCCCCGATTGAATAAACCACCTTTGAGAAGGCTCAGCTTTTGCACTAAGGCCTAATCCACACAGCCCAATGGGACCTGGGACCCTGCTGGGAAACTGGAAGGAGGGATCAAGAGAGGGCCTAGCTTGGAATCCTTGCACAGCTGCAAAGGGCATAAGTTTGATCTCCTCCAAGATCCATGAAGCCTCATCTCAGCATTCCTTAAGGGAAGGCAAGAAGTCTGGGGATATTCTTATAAATAGATGGTGGACAATACAGATACTGAACTTGCTATTCATGAGAGGCTCTGATTGCTTGCATCTTTCAGATACCAAAACCCAAACCAAGGGTCGGCAACCTTAAACACTCAAAGAGCCACAAAGGTCCTAACCGGAAGCACCCCATTCAATTCTGGAGCCGATCGGAAGTCTGGTTCCCCCACCATAGAGTCTCCTCTTAGCGCTAGTCCCTTTCCCTCTACCTGTCCTAACCGAAAGCCCTATCAATTGTGGAGCTGACCGGCAACAGGGAGCCACAGCAGAGGGGTGAAAGAGCCACATGCAGCTCCAGAGCCATGGGTTGCTGACCCCTGCTCCAAACTCACCTGGCTTTGCCAAGGCAGCATTGCAACCTCCTCTGTTTCTGTTTGTGAAGAATGACTTGATTGGGCTGTGCCCCAGTGACCTTCAGAGATGACCTTGTCTGGGGAGAAAAAAAATGCTGATCTCCCTTTGGCACATACGGCTGAGTCTTCACTGCTGCTCCTCCTTAACCATGAATCATGTTTATGGCTGTTTGATTGTTTTATGAGGAAAAGGAGGCAATGCTGTTAGGGTGTGCAGACTCTAAATTCAGTCCTTGGAGAAGAGAGGGACAATGACAAGTCAGTTTTTACCTGGCCCTGGCTGGCTGAGCTTGTTCTCCAGAAAAGAATTGCCTTAGAAGAGCCAGTGCCAAGAGCAAGGTAATATACTTCCTTGGGCATTTTTAAAAAAAACCTCTCCCCTAACAGCTCTTGTTTTAAGTCTCTTTTGGTCTTCGGAGGGAAGTGGTGGCTCAGTGGCTAAGATGCTGAGCTTGTCGATCAGAAAGGTCAGCAATTTGGCTGTTCAAATCCCTAGCGCCCCATAACAGAGTGAGCTCCCATGACTTGTCCCAGCTTCTGCCAACCTAGCAGTTCGAAAGTATGTAAGAAATGCAAGTAGAAAAAATAGGGACCACCATTGGTGGGAAAGTAACAGCATTCCGTGCGCCTTCAGCATTGAGTCATGCTGGGCCACATGACCACAGAGACATCTTCGGACAGCGCTGGCTCTTCAGCTTTGAAATGAAGATGAGCACTGCCCCCTAGAGTCAGGAATGACTAGCACAGATGTGTGAGGGGAATCTTTACTTTTTATTTGGTCTTTGGATTCCAGTCTCCAAGATCCCTTTGCCTTTCCAGAAAGGCTAAGTGCTGGAATCCATCACTGGGGGATTAATCTATTTGTTAAGTATGCCAAATAACAGGGTCCCCACTGCAAGAATTGCAGAATGGAAGGGAATTTAAATCGCCTCTGGGAACAGCCGTCTGCTTGTCTTGGCTCACCTTTCTAAAATAGCTTTTAAAATAATGACTAAAAAGAAAAGAAAAAGAAAAAAAGAGCAAAACACAAGATGGATTATAATAGAAATGCACACATTGTCAAAGAAAAGAGACATGCACCGGGGAAAAAAAACAAATGGGAAAAATACAACAAAGAATATTGTGTATCATTTTAAGACATGAATAGAATAGAATAGAATTCTTTATTGGCCAAGTGTGATTGGACACACAAGGAATTTGTCTTTGGTGCAGATGCTCTCAGTGTACATAAAGAAAAATATAGAATACGTTCATCAAGAATCATAAGATACAACACTTAGCGATAATCAAGGTTGCTAATAAGCAATCAAATTACACTAGGAAACAAATAAAACAATATAAATTGAAAGATATAAGCAACATGGTTATAGTCATAGGTGGGAAGAGAAAGGTACTAATCAGGAAGAGAAGAATAATAGTAATACAGTTTTAGTAAATTATTTGACAGTATTGTGGGGATTAGTTGTTTAGCAGAGTGATGGCATTTGGGGAAAAACTGTCCTTATGTCTAGTTGTTCTGGCGTGCAGTGCTTTATAGCATACGTTTGAGGGCAGGAGTTGAAACAATTTATGTCCAGGATGTGAAGGGTCTGTAGATATTTTCACAGTCCTTTTTAGATCTAATGCAAATATACAGATTGTTCTCAATAATTGAGGCCAAAATGTCCATTGCTAAACAAGATGGTTAAGTGTCACAGTTTACAACCTTTTTGTCACAGTTATTAAATGAATCATTGCAGTTGTAAAGCAAATCTGGCTTCCGCATTGCCTTTTCAGGTTAGCACCTGGCTGGGAAGGTTACAATTGGTGATTACATGACTTCGGGACATGGAATTGTCAAAAATACATACTGGTTACCAAGCATTTTGTGATCATGTGACCACAGGAATGCTGCAATAGTTGTGTGAAAAACAAATGGTTGTAAGTTGAGAACTACCTATAGTATGTATCTGTGCTCAATGCATTTGTATAATTATCCTATTTTTTTAACCATACGTCATTTTACTTGGTCATACAAACCCTATGTCTGCATGTAATCTGTTACTAGGTAGGCAAGTACAATCATTCATTTAATAACTATTCAAATGGCACAGTGGTTAGAGTGCAGGACTGCAGGCTACTTCTGCTGATCACTGGCTGCCAGCAGTTTGGCAGTTCGAATCTCACCAGGCTCAAGGTTGACTCAGCCTTCCATCCTTCTGAGGTGGGTAAAACGAGGGCCCAGATTGTTGGGGGCCATAAGATGACTATGTAAACCACTAAGAGAGGGCTGTAAAGCACTGTGAAGCGGTATATAAGTCTAAGCGTTGTTGCTATTGCTATTTTTCACACGAACATTGCAGCATTCCCATGGTCACGAGAACAATAGTCAGATGCTTGGCAATGGACTCATATTTATGATGGTTGCAGTGTCCCGGGGTTACGTGACCCTCTTTGGTGACCTTCTGACAAGCAAAATCAACGAGAAAACCAGATTCACTTAACAACCGTGTTACTCACTTAACAATTGCAGGGATTCACTTAGCCACTGGGGCAAGAAAAGTTATAAACGGGACAAAACTCACAACAGCTGTCTTGCTTAACAATACACATTTTGGGTTCAATTGTAGTGGTAAGTTGAGGATTACCTATAATTGGGTCTTCATCCATTGAGTGATTCTGCTCACCTTTCAGGAAGCTTGAAGCCCTGCGTGTTTTCCTGGGCATGGAGGAAAGAGAGTAACTGAGCCCACACTATTGGTATGGTGTCTTTGTCAACTGCTTGGTGTTTTAGTTGGTTGTGGGCGGTATTTAGAATAGAATAGAATAACAGAGTTGGAAGGGACCTTGGAGGTCTTCTAGTCCAACCCCCTGCTTAGGCAGGAAACCCTATACCATTCCAAACAAATGGCTATCCAATCTCTTCTTAAAAACTTTCAGTGTTGGAGCATTCACAACTTCTAAAGGCAAGTTGTCCTACTGATTAATTGTTCTAACTGTCAGATTTATTTTCCACATTGTACTTTAAAAAAAAAAATCAACCACCCAGAGCTGTGTTTGTGAGAATGGGCAATCCTGGGATGGAAACAAATCCAAGGGACTGTTGTCTTAAGACAATAAGCCACACGGAACCGCATTTACCATTGTCCTATACCAGCATAAACTCTTAGGCAAATGTCTCTATGGATCATAATCTGGATCGGTGTCAGTGGTGGGATTCATTTTTTTTACTACTGGTTCTGTGGGCATGGTTTTGTGGGCATGGCTTTGTGGGCGTGGCAGGGGAAGGATACTGCAAAATCCCCATTCCCTCCCCACTCCTGGGGGAAGGATACTGCAAAATCCTCCTTCCCTCCCCACCTCACTAACCTGCTTTCCAGATCCGTTCTCTTGTTCAGGGCAACAAAAAGATCAGCTGGGAGGCAGCAGGGGCAACCTATTTGCTGGTTCTCTGAACTACTCAAACTTTCCGCTACTGGTTCTCCAGAACTGATCAGAACTGGCTGAATACCACCTCTGATTGGTTTGTTGTATTGGTTTGTTGTATGAACACAACTTCTAGGGAATTGGCTGTTGAATGGCCAATGGGAAAAGGCAAGGCCTGGTGGATCTGGCCTCTTGAGGCCACGTATAGCGTCCTTGCCCATTCTCTGCCCCAGCTTCCCTTCCCCCTTTGCTCCAAGGGAATAGAGACTCCAGTTGCAGAAATCATTTACTGTACTGCTATTTCCTGTTCCAGAATTCCATTTTTAAAAAGCGCTATCGATTGGCTTCTTGTATTGCAGTGAGTTACGTTTTGGTGTGCTCTGCAGGCATCCAACTTAGATTACTGTCAGAAGTAGGAATTGCTGTAACTCTACCGCATATTAAAAAATATTCTACACTACTATTTATCAGACAGCAAGTCAACGTCTTAAAAAAAAACCCTAAGAAATCAGGCTGCCAGTCTTCTATCTATCTTCTCTCATTAATCATTGAAATTATATGGTGCTTGGCCTCCATCAGTGTTTCCAGCTGTTGATACCATGAAATGTGTAAACTCCCTTAGTTTTATTTTCAATACCTGCTGGCTGATAATGGCTACATTGATTTAAATGTCTGCAGATCCCAAACAGAACGGTTCAGTGACAATTAATGTTACTTGCTAATTGATGTAACCGGTTTTTGTATTTTCTGCTTTAATTCTGAGGTTTGCTGAACTTGATTAAAGTAGCTCAGTTGTACTTTTTGTACCCTGTGCTTCTTTACCATTCCAGTTGTTACAGCTTTTTAGATTTCACTTTTATTTTATTGTATTTACATAGCATTTTATATCAATAGTAGTGTCAACTCTGAAGCTGTCCTGACTAAGGCCATCGTTGGGGCTTCAGTGTTGGAGGATAGGGAGGGGGGAATAGAGATAGTTGGGGGTTTGTAGCCAAAACAATTCCCAGTTGCAATGGATGACTGTGAAAGTTAGACTTTAAGGAAGGCTGAGCACCAAAGAATGGAGGCCTTTGAACTCTGGTGCTGGAGAAGACTCCTGCGAGTCCCTTGGACTGCAAGACGATCCAACCGGTCAGTCCTAGAGGAGATCAACCCTGACTGCTCTTTAGAAGGCCAGATCCTGAAGAGGAAACTCAAATACTTTGACCACCTAATGAGAAGGAAGGACTCACTGGAGAAGAGCCTCACACTGGGAAAGATTGAGGGCAAAAGAAGAAGGGACAGCAGAGAATGAAGTGGCTGGATCAGGAGTGGGTTCTGGCAGGCACTACTGTTGGTTCGCTCGTGGGTTGTGGTTTGTGCACACTGGCTTCATGTGCACTGCGCATGCATGCACAATGCAATAAAATTGTTCTGCGCATGAGTAGAAACAGAAAACAAAATGGTGACACCTGGAGAACCAGTTTGGGAGTGTGGCAGGCCTGAATCACTTCCAGTTCCAGTGACCCAGGCTGCCAAACCACTACCGGTTCAGCTGAACTGGTTCGAACTAGTAGGAACCCACCACTGGGCTGGATGGAGTCACTGAAGCAGTAGTTGTGAACTTGAATGGACTCCAGAGGATGGTAGAGGACAGGAAAGCCTGGAGGAACGTTGTCCATGGGGTCCATGGGGTCGCGATGGGTCGGACATGACTTCGCAACTAACAACTACAGCCAATACAAAATAGTTTCCCCTGGGAACCAAGGACATTCCAACAGATGGCTGAAGAGAGGAAGAGTGAAGTTACCAAGCAACTGGACAGCTCCTTGATTGGACCATGTGACTGATTGTTTGGAGAAAAGGGGGAAAACTTTTACTTTTAATTAGGTGAAAACTACAGGAATCTTTAGAATTGGTTTTCACCAGATCGGTGCCAATATGAAATATCCAGTAAAGCTATTCTTTGAGAAATCTACCTGCCTCAGAGTTCTGTTTGCTATGGGTGTATTAATTGTAACCCTGACAGATATTCCTGTTTTTATTGTTTTTCCTGATTTGATTATCAGTATATTTGGTCTAGTCAGGTTTTGCAGCAAAGACTGTGTATTGAATGGGCTGCAAATTAAGTTACTGTTTTTATGCCATTCTATGATTCTAACAAAAATATCTTCCTAACTATTCTTCCATTTCTTCAGCTGTTCTCTCCCACATTCACACATTGATCCACCATCCATTCACAACTCACCTTTCTATCTCAGTAATGTGTAGCAGTTAAAGCATTGGGCTAGAAATGAGGAGACCACAAGTTCTAGTTCCACCTTGGATACGAAGTCCACTGGGCAACCTTGGGCCAGCCCCTTTCCCTTAGCCCTAGGAAAAAGGCAAGGACAAACAACTTCTGGAATTGTTGCCTAGAAAACTGTAGGGACTTATCCATGCAGTCTCTGAGAATTAGAAACAATTGAAAGAAAGAAAGAAAACCCACCTATCTACTCATGGATCAATCAATTGATTAAGGTCTATCTAGCATAGAATCATAGGGCTGGAAGGGACCTCAGAGATCTTCTAGTCCAACCCCCTGCTCAAGACCAGAGTCTTATACCATCCAAATCAAATGATTGTCCAGTCTATTTTTGAAAACCTTCAGTGATGGAGCACTCACAACCCTGGGAGGCACCTATCTATTTCATTGACTAATTCAGTTTTTCTGTCATCTATCTATCTATCTATCTATCTATCTATCTATCTATCTATCTATCTATCATCTATCTATCTATCTATCTATCTATCTATCTATCTATCTATCTATCTATCTATCATCTATCTATCTATCTATCTATCTATCTATCATCTATCTATCTATCTATATCATCTATCCATCATCTATCTATCTATCTATCTATCTATCATCTATCGATCGATCGATCGATCGATCTATCCATCCATCCATCCATCCATCCATCCATCCATCCATCATCTATCCATCCATCCATCCATCCATCCATCCACCCACCCACCCACCCATCCATCTATCCATCATCTATCTATCTATCTATCTATCTATCTATCTATCTATCTATCTATCTATCTATCTATCATCTATCTATCTATCTATCTATCTATCTATCTATCTATCATCTATCTATCTATCTATATCATCTATCCATCATCTATCTATCTATCTATCTATCTATCTATCTATCTATCTATCATCTATCGATCGATCGATCGATCTATCCATCCATCCATCCATCCATCATCTATCCATCCATCCATCCATCCATCCACCCACCCACCCACCCATCCATCGATCCATCGATCCATCCATCTATCTCATCTATCCATCATCTATCTATCTATCTATCTATCTATCTATCTATCTATCTATCTATCTATCTATCATCTATCTATCTATCTATCTATCTATCTATCTATCTATCTATCATCTATCTATCTATCTATCTATCTATCTATCTATCTATCTATCTATCATCTATCTATCTATCTATATCATCTATCCATCATCTATCTATCTATCTATCTATCTATCTATCTATCTATCTATCTATCATCTATCGATCGATCGATCGATCTATCCATCCATCCATCCATCCATCCATCCATCATCTATCCATCCATCCATCCATCCATCCATCCATCCATCCATCCATCATCTATCCATCCATCCATCCATCCATCCATCCATCCATCCATCCACCCACCCACCCACCCATCCATCTATCCATCATCTATCTATCTATCTATCTATCTATCTATCTATCTATCATCTATCTATCTATCTATCTATCTATCTATCTATCTATCTATCATCTATCTATCTATCTATCTATCTATCTATCTATCATCTATCTATCTATCTATATCATCTATCCATCATCTATCTATCTATCTATCTATCTATCTATCTATCTATCTATCATCTATCGATCGATCGATCGATCTATCCATCCATCCATCCATCATCTATCCATCCATCCATCCATCCATCCATCCATCCATCCATCCATCCATCCACCCACCCACCCACCCATCCATCGATCCATCGATCCATCCATCTATCTCATCTATCCATCATCTATCTATCTATCTATCTATCTATCTATCTATCTATCTATCTATCATCTATCTATCTATCTATCTATCTATCTATCTATCTATCTATCTATCTATCTATCTATCTATCATCTATCTATCTATCTATCTATCTATCTATCTATCTCTATCTATCTATCTATCTATATCATCTATCCATCATATCTATCCACCTATCTATCTATCTATTCATCTATCTATCTATTATCATCATCATCATCATCATCATCATCATCATCATCATCATCATCAGCTATCTCACTCTTCGTTAGAGAGAAGTTGAGATGAGTTCCAGCATGTCCAAAAGTTCAGAAAACTAACCCTCTGGTCCTGATGACTGACCCAGATTGGATCCTGCAACATTATCCTGGGACGACATCATCACCATCACCATCACTATCAATCAATATCTATCTGCCTGCCTGCCTGCCTGCCTGCCTGCCTGCCTACCTACCTACCTACCTACCTACCTACCTACCTACCTACCTACCTACCCACCCACCCACCCACCCCTCACTCCCTCCTTTGGCCATTCGAGAAATCTCTTGGTGGGAATTTTATCAACTGTTGTTTCAGGGTGCCATCCCTCTTAGCCTTTTGAAGTGTTCTTCACCCATCCTTAACTTAGCAGAAAAATGATCCTGGCATGAAATTGGCTGCCCCCAATTACCAATCTCTATGTTGTCTCTATTGCTTCTGTTCCTGGTCACTGCCAGTCCTCTGGCTTCCCTACAAGATGAAGGGTGATGACAAAACCAAATTGATGCCTGCAGTTTTAAGTCTGTCCTTGGAGGCACTGAAGTCAGGAGGGGAAACGCTACTTTCTCCCTGGCACAGCTAAGGATGGGAACAAGCCGCTCTTACTCAAAGGTGCAACGTGAGAGGCAAGCTCCTGGGAGAAAAGGTTGCCAAGGTATGAAGGCGCTGTGGTTAGGTGCAAACGAGGACACAGTCCATATCTCTCTGCTTCACTACAGTTGAGAGAAAAAACACACCCACAAGTAGTAAAGTCAAAGCTGTCTGAAATTGGTTCATAAAACAATTCTGGCAATTTGAAAGCAGAGAAGGGCTTGAGTTGTGCATTCGACCTGAAGCAACAGATGGAGTCCATTCCCAGTGGTAAAAAAAGGATTGATGCCAAAGAAAATCCTTACTCTGTCAAGGACCTTAGAGTACTCTTCTCAAACGATCTAAATGCCAGAGCTCACTGTAACAGCATTGCCAAAAAGGCATTAAAAGTTGTCAACCTAATTTTGCGAAGCTTCTTCTCTGGTAATATTGTACTGCAAACTAGGGCATACAAAACCTTTGCTAGACCAATTCTCTAATACAGCTCGTCTGCCTGGAATCTGCGCTGTATATTGGATATTAATAAAGTTGAGAGAGTCCAGAGGTATTTCACGAGAAGAGTACTCGTTTGCTCACAACAGAATCCCCTATGCCACCAGGCTTGAAATTTTGGGCTTGGAGAACCTAAAACTATGCTGTCTACAGTCTGACCTAAGCGTAGTAGACAAAATTATCCACTACAACGTCCTACCTGTCAATGACTACTTCAGCTTCAACCACAATAATGTAGGCGCAAACAATAGATACAAACTCAAGGTAACGTGAGCTCCAAACTTGATCACAGAAAATACGACTTTAGCAACAGAGTGGTCAATGCCTGGAATGCAGTACCTGACTCTGTTGTTACATCTTCAAATTCCCATAATTTTAACCTTAAACTGTCTACTATTGACCTCACCCGATTCCTAAGAGGTCTGTAAGGTGTGCATAAGCGCACCAACGTGCATCCCTGTCCTAATGTTCCCTTTTATTCGTATTCATTTCATGTATTCAAATCATGTTTATACTTATATCTGTTATCTAATACATGTTTGACAAACTAAATAAAATAAAACAAATAAATAGGATGGAAGGAAGAGAACCAAACGAAAAAGACATGCCTTGTCTTAGGCCTCCAAAACACCTGTTGACGCTTGGCTAAAATTACTACCTTCAAGGAAATGAGCCTTTTTTCCATCCTTGTGTTTTGTTTTCTTTTTCTTTTAAACAAAATCCTGTCTCCTTGGGGTATTCTTTCTTCTTCCTTTTTCCACAGAACTCTCCCACATGGGCTGTGTGCTAACAAGAGCTTGTGGGGACTGGAAACAAGGTCCTAGGAGGAAATACTTGGGGGAACTAAATATGTTCACTCTTGAGAAATGAAGATGAAGAGGGAACATACTTTGGGAGTCCCGTCTTCATCCCAAAGAACATCAATCTGCTCTCAGCTGTCGTAGTGTGCTGAGGGTGATGAAAGGCTGTGATTTACAGGCTGAGCAGTAATGGTAAAAAATCTTAACTGGAGCTGATTGTCAGGGCGATGGTGACTCTTGTTTTCTCCTCCAAGAGCTAACCAGATAGTATAAACCTGAGTCTGGCTTAAGTATTCAGACCAGGGGTGTCCAACCTTGGAACTTAAAGACATGTGGACTTCAACTCCTTGAATTCTGTGCTGAGGAATTTTGGAAATTGAAGTCCACAGGTTTTGAAGTTGCCAAGGTTAGACATTCCTGCTTTTTGTTGTTGTTAGTTGTGAAGTCATGTCCGATCCATCGTGACCCCATGGACAACGTTCCTCCAGGCCTTCCTGTCCTCTACCATCCTCTGGAATCCATTTAAGCTCACGCCTACTGCTTCGGTGACTCCCATCCAGCCACCTCATTCTCTGTCGTCCCCTTCCTTTTTTGCCCTCCATCTTTCCCAGCATTAGGCTCTTCTCCAGGGAGTCCTTCCTTCTCATTATGTGGCCAAAGGATTTGAGTTTCATCTTCAGGATCTGGTCTTCTAAAGAGCAGTCAGGGTTGATCTCCTCTAGGACTGACCGGTTGGATCACCTTGCAGTCCAAGGGACTTGTAGGAGTCTTCTCCAGCACCATAGTTCAAAGGCCACGATTCTTTGGCACTCAGCCTTCCTTATGGTCCAGCCTTCACAGCCACCCATTGCAACTGGGAAAACCGTAGCCTTGACTATACACACTTTTGTTGGCAGGGTGGATGTCTCTGCTTTTTAGAATGCTGTCTAGATTTGCCATAGCTTTCCTCCCCAGGACCAAGTGTCTTTTAATTGCTTGGCTGCAGTCCCCATCTGCAGTGATCTTGGAGCCCAGGAAAATAAAATCTGTCACTACCTCCCTTCCCCCCCGCCCATCTATTTGCCAGGAATTGAGAGGGCTGGATGCCATAATCTTAGTTTTCTTAATGCTGAGTTTCAAGCCAACTGCCAACCCCTGCTTTAGATCTTATCTTTCCTTTCCTTTCCTTCTGCAGTTTTAGAGTGAGAAAAGATCTCACCATTCTTGCTCATTCTTGGCAATGAGGTAGGACAACATTCAGGTAATTGGAGAAAGTCCAGGGTGCCTGAGGGAGGGGTTTGCAAAAGTTAAGATGGTGTCACATCCATGTCATTTAAACCTTGCAATGACTATAAAAAGGGGGCTGTAACCTTGAAGTGCAGGAGGAAGAGCTGAAATTTGAGTCCAGGGTAGAAATGTAATTGGAGAAAATGTCTGTGGATTGACCCTTTCTAGTTCTCACAAGGGAGGAAAGGGAGGAAGCAGTATTTGAATTTCCAAGGTTACTGTTAGTGTAAACCTATCCAGCTAAGTTCTTGACTTACAACCACTGTTGAACCCAACAGGAGTGGGGAGGAAATGGGGATTTTGCAGTATCCTTCCCCCAGGAGTGGGAAGGGAATGGGGATTTTGCAGTTTCCTTCGTCTGCCATGCCCACAAAGCCGCACCCACAGAATGGGTAGTAAAAAAATTTGAACCCACCACTGGGAAGGAAGTTTCAGGAGATTGCGAAACAGCGCGCCGACAACAGCGCACCGACAGAAGCGCGATTTCATTTAAGGTAAGATTTACAGTTAGGTTTAGGGTTAGGTTTAGGGTTAGGTTTAGGGTTAGGTTTAGGGTTATGTTACAGCGCGCTTTTGTCGGCGCGCTTTAGGGCTAATTAGTCGCTCATTCGTCACGCGGTTTTGTCACCGCGCTTTAGACACCACGGTTTAGTCAGGCGCACTTTTGTTGTGTGCGCATTTGTGGTGGAACCCTTCTGGCAGGTCATCTTCTTGGCTAGCAAATTTCTCCTAGGCGGCTTAAAGAACTTTGCTGTTGCTCCGGATTTTATTTCGTGTCAGCCCTCCCAGACACATCACCCCAGGAACTCAACCCCCCCCCCCCCAGCAAGATTAAGGTTACTTTTGTCGAGAGTGACTGTAATATCAGAATTTTGCAAGCCTGATTATGCTGCACCTCCTCCTCCTCCTTATAGCCATGTGAGTTAGGGAGGAGGTCCCTTCTGAACGCCATCTGCATACTTACTGCTTACTTTGGACTTAAGCCATGTTCTTTCCACTTGTCAGTTTGGTAACAGATTTGGGCTATCTCTATTGTCATTTTCTTTACACTATAGTACAGCTACTCATGCCAGCTGGCCACATCAGTTCACTGCTTTGGTGCATGTGCTGCTCAAGGCATTTTGAGCTCCACCCAGACTGGGATCCTCTCTGTAGAAATGTACTGCTTTGAGTTTATGAATTCTCTTATCGTAGTTCATCTTTTTTTATATATATAAAGTTTTATTTTTTCCTTTCTTATACATTCACAAATATACATTCTTGCAAATACTACTAATACTTATCTATTAACTATTGACTTTTATCACAATCTTCTTACGAATATAGAAAACACAGTTGGGGTCACTTTCTTGCCACCCTGTATCTCCATCTTATTTTGCAACAACCCTACTCCTTCTTTCTTCTCAACCTACCTTCTACCTTCTTCTTTCCTCCTCTCCTCCCTCTTTTCTTCTTCCCTTCCCTTTTCCCATGCCTCCTCTCTTCTTCTTCTTACCCTCTCTCCTACTCTTACTTCTCCTCCCTTACTTCCTTTGCTTCACCCTTTCTTCTTTTCCGTCCTCTTCCTCCCTCCTTTTCGTTGTTGTTCTTACTTATTTTCTTTCTCTAATGGGTCCTAATGTAGTTTATCAATCATATCTCTATAGTTCTGAATGTGAGACTTTGCAGAAAAAGTGGTCACTGCATTAAGCGCTGGAGAAATTGTCGCTGCAAGGAAAATTTGAGCTTCAAAGAAGTCACCTCCAAATGTTTGTGGATACATGTCTTTTCTTTTTGGCTTGGGGTTGACCTCGTTTGGTTTTCATAGACTCATAGGGCTGCAAGGGACCTCAGAGACCTTCTAGTCCAACCCCTTGCTCAAGGCAGGAATCTTACACCAGCCAAATTGGTTGTCCAGTTTATTTTTCTGCAGTGGTTTTGCAGTGGTGCAGTGGTGAAGAGAAGGATTGTCAGATCCCTAAAAGTGATACTGCCATTCAATTGGGAGGAGGGGAGCCTCGGAGTTAAATTATTAGCTACATCTGTAGCAACTGAGTTTTACAACTTCACAGCTGGTTTCCTGTCACTGGGAGACTGAAGGTCTCAACATCTCTGGAGGGATGTTTATGATAGCCATGTGGGATATATTACTTTGATGTCTAACTAGAGATAGCCATGGGAACATGTGTTTTATTGACTCCCAGGGCAGAAGAGTTAAGGAAGCATCTTCAAACTTGTGTATTGGTCAGACAAATACATGGACAAAGGGGAGGGGTCTTTATCAGCTTAATCCCATTTGCATGGCCTAAAGGTTTTCAGATGCTGCTTTGCCTCTAAAGGTTTCCATCCATCGCCACCCTGAGTCCTTGGGAGAAGGGTGGCATATAAATCTAATAAACCAAACCAAACCAAGCCATCCTGCCTGATTAAAGGTTCCTTTTGAAATAATCCATTTCAAGAGTCTTTACTTTCTCAAGTTAGAGGAGTCATTAAGGGAGACATGATAGCAGTCTTCCAATATTTAAGGGGCTGCCACAGAGAGGAGGGGATCAACCTATTTTTAAAAACACCTGGAGGCTAGACAAGGAATAATGGATGGAAACTGACCAAGGAGAGATTCAACCTAGAAATAAGGAGGAACTTTCTGACAGTGAGAACAATTAACTCATGGAACAGAAGTTGTCTTCAGAAGTTGTGAGAGCTTCATTACTTGAGACTTTCAAAAAGAGACTGGAGTGCCATCTGTCAGAAATGGTATAGAGTCTGCTGGGCAGGGGGTTGGACTAGATGACCTACAAGGTCCCTTCCAACTCTGTTAATTTGTATCTGGTACCAAAATTTCCAGACAATGTTTGGTCTGAAATAACCCAAAAACAAAGAACAACTCTAATGTTTAAGATCAGATGAGCTCAACATCCTTTGGATGATTTTTTTAAAGTCTTCAGGCTGTGAAAAGGTTCATAGAAATCAGCTTAAATTCTTTAGATTCCTCCGGCAGTCCATTCTATGTGATCTCTGTTACCAATTAATATTTTAGAGAAATAAAAAACGAAGTAGTCACTTGCCTGGATTTAGATACCTGAGGCTTTAATGATTTAGAATTTTGAATACTGTGCTCAGCACTTTGTGCTTGGCTCACAAACAAAAGTTTGCTAATGCAGATTGTGTAATCTTTGGAGAAAGCCTAAAATGAGGTGTGTTGCAATGGCCTCCGTCAAATGCAATAAAGAAACTTCCAACTTTTGCCTTTTTATCCACTCTAGGCAAAAACATCAAATATTGGTAGCCAAGGACAGAGAAAGAGTCTGTACAGGGACTTGCTGAAATTTATTTGACATTTTCTTGAGAACAATTGTGAGCTAGCCAGATTTATGATGCTGTGCCCAGAGTCACACAATTTTTGTTTTTAATTGGAAATATCTAGAGAGCAAGTTGACTGGTTAATGAAAGTGCTTTCTGTCAAAAGGAAAATGCAGATCACTGAATTATTCATACGTGAGACATAGCGTAACATTCACATGTCTTGAAAAGAATCTCTATTTTTCATATAAATTTTATATCAAAAGGACATAAAAAACCTAACAGGAACTTAACACAGAATAAAGTGAACAAAGAAAGGGAGAAAGAAAGAAAAAGAAAAAAGAAAATTGGAAAAAGGAAAGATAAGAGGAAATAGAAAAAGAAGCTTCCAATTTTCTTTGGAATACTAGGGTGATTACAAAGTTACCTCTTATTTTTATTACAAAAAAACTCACTTTTTCTACTACCCCATTGTTTTTTCCTAATCATCAAAACCACAGATCTTAAGTGTCTATGGAGATTCTCAGTCATCCTGGTCATGGTTGTCCCAAAAGTGCTTTTTCAAGAGGTAACTGGACTTTCTTTGATTTTTCTTGAAGACGTTTTGCTTCTCATCCAAGAAGCTTCTTCAGTTCAGTTGCTGTTTGAAAAAGCACATTGGGGACACAGATCTTAAGTGATCTTTTTTCTATTTCATGCAAAATGTCTAATAAAGGGATTCCAGTCCACCATAAATGTAGATACTGTTGTTTCTCTAATCAAATAAGTTAACTTCCCTATCGCCATTATTTTTACTAATCATTCCACCACTGTGGATAGTTTCAAATTTTTCCACTGAAAAGCATCTCTATTGGTTGCTAATAGATGACACTTTCATTTTATTAAATTTGCAATGCTTTGATGACACTCCCAGAGGCACCATGTGGGGTTTTTGGATCATATCTTGTGGACACCCCTGATCTCTGGGTGTAGGCTCAGAAAACTGTTAATGCAAGGAATGAACAGCCTATACATTCCTTTATCCAGTCTTCTCACACACCCTTACATTCTTAAGATGCTCACTCCCAGCCAGAAATACAATCCTGTTTCAGAGAATAGTATAGAATAGAATATAGAATAGAATAGGAGAGGATAGGAGAGAATAGAAAATAGAATAAGAATGGAACAGAACGGAATGGAACAGAACAGAACAGAATAGAATAGGAGAGGAGAGAATAGAATAGAATAAGAGTAGAGTAGAGGAAACTCAAGCTTTGGAGTCTTCTTTTGTTGGGAGTGTTACTTGAAACCCTGACATTAGAATTAGAATAGAATAAGAACGGAATGGAACGGATAGAATAGAATAGAACAGGAGCAGAGCAGAGCAAGAAGGGGCTTTGGAGTTCTTCTAGAATCTAGCCCAAAATGGAGACTCTATACCATTCTAGACAAGTGGCTGTTCAATCTCTTCTTAAAAAGTTCCAGTGATGGAGAACCTACAACTTCTGAAGACAAGCCGTTCGATTGATTAATTGTTCTCACTGTTAGGAAGTTTCTCCTTAGTTCTCCTTAGTTCTAGGTTGTTCCTTAATTATTTTCCATTCATTGTTTCTTGTCTTGCCTTCTGGTGCTTTGGAAAATAAGTTGACCCCCCTCTTCTTTGTGGCAGTACCTCAAATATTGGAATATATCATGTCATCCGTAGTCCTTCTTTTCTCTAGACTAGCTAAACCCAAATCCTATGCCATACCCATACCCAGATTCCTATGGTTCATTTTACTTCTCTTCGATACATCCTTCAAACCTTCTGCCATGGACATTCAGTCCTTCATCTGTTTATTTTCTCTCTCCTCCCCCATCTGTAGTCTCTCCAGGCAGCTTTTCCTCTTCACAGTGTCTTCCTCTTAATAATTTATTGGGCATGGAAGATGTTCATCTAGAAATGAACAAAAAAAAAAAATCCAGCTTATTCGAGGCCCAAATTCCCTAATGTCAATTTGTTTTCCATTCCTTCTGAATTCTCATTTCATCGGGAGAATTTTGGAACATTTGAATTGAACATTAAGCCTATATCTAGCTTCAAGCTTTTCCTATTCTGTTGTCCCTAAACTGGGTTTGAAGAAACATGGTAAACAATCCAAGTGATATCACTGCGAACTGTTGCAGAGAAAGTGCTCTTAAGTTTGCTTATTTACTGTGGTTTTTCAGGCGGTCGGGAGGGAAGATGGAAATAAATTGTAGGATAAATTGTAACAGAATAACCTTGGAAGTCTTCTAGTCTGCTCTGCTCAGGCAGGAAACCCCATACCATTTCAGACTAATTATTGTCCAATCTCTTCTTTAAAACTTCCAATGTTGCAGCATTCTCAACTTCTGGAGGCAAGCCATTCCACTGGTTAATTGTTCTCCCTGTCAGGAAATTTCTCCTTAGTTCTAAGTTGCTTCTCTCCTTGATTAGTTTCCACCCGTTGCTTCTTGTCCTTCCTTCGAAGAATCGCTTGACTCCCTCTTTATGGCAGCCCCTCAAACACTGGAACACTGCTATCATATAACCCCTAGTCCTTCTTTTCCTTAAACTATTAAACCTGTGAATCATAGCAAATGTGGAAAAGTGATAAAAGATAGAAACCTAGAGAATTCCCGATGCTTCTGATGTGCTCTAAAAGCAAGTGAGTGCTATTCCTGGAGAGACAGCACTTAGTGCCACCCATCAGAAGGCAATATATGATGTCTGCTTTTTTTTCTGTCTTGGATCAATTTTCTGATCCAATAAGAAAGGGGAAAAAAAGCCAACCACAACACAACCTTCTCTAGAAATTTCCCACACAATTGCAAAAGTAGTCCTCCATTAGTCTTAAACCCATAGTATATTTCCATGTCACACAAATACCATAGGATGCTAATTTCTCCTGGTCATTTGACCATTTACCAACATTCCTCAGTCTTGGAGCAACTCTGGGTTGGGTTGATGTTTTGGGTATTTGATTTCCTCAAGCTTTCTGTTTTTCAAGTAGACCCCTGACTCTCACTCCCCCATTTAACTACACTTTAAAACTGCATGCAGTCTTAGCAATGTTGCTATGTAGGAGCTGGTAAAAGCTAAATTTCAGACCAGATCATATACCTTCTCATCCAACAGTACTAACAGTAAAGTCAATTCTCCAAATATTGGCCATTGTATAGCCTTAATAAAGGGGTGGGTGGGTGGGTTTATAGAGAAGACGTATCAAAAAGTCACGATGAGAATCACAGCTATGCAGTCAAAGCCTTGACCCCCCCTTTTTGGGGGGGAATCCCCTCCCTGCATAGACACATACAATGCAGACAAAGCATTGATTGCACAGTAGCAGTTGCCACCGAAACCTTTTTGATCACTTAACAGGCCAACTTCCCACTGAAACATGTCCACCGAGGCTGGAAAATCCAGAAAAGATGAATTTTGAACAATAATCCTTGAAAATGTGTTTGAACATTGCCAAAGTAGATAGATTTCTCTTGCAGGTATAAGCACTTCAACTTTCATCTCCATTCCAGCAATACTGGAAGAGCTAAGTTGAAGTGTGTGTGTGAGAGAGAAAGGGAGGGGGAGGGAGGGTGAGAGGGGTGAGAGAGAGGATAGATTACATAAGGAGATTGATAGAGTGATAAACAGAGAAAATATATATACACAAGAGTGATAGATAGCGTTGGATGGAAGGGTGAATGAATGGATAGATAGGTAGGTAGATACATAGATAGATAGAGAAGATAGAATAGATAGAGAGGATAGAAAAATAAATGACAGAGGTATAGAGAAGTAGATCATGGAGTTAGAGATGATAAATAGATTGAAGTAAATAGATTGATAAAGATCATATCTAGATAGTGACAATAGACAGAGAGAGAGAGAGAGAGAGAGAGAGAGAGAGAGGGAGTGAGTGAGAGGGAGTGAGGGGGAGTGAGGGGGAGAGAGAGAGGGATGGGTGGGGGAAGAGAAATTTGCAGTCCTTTGGGGGGCTGGCTGGAGTAGTTGAACAGATAGCTGTTCAAAAGATGGAGCTTTCCAGGTGGCAGCCTGGAGGCTCCTGCTAGGTGTGACTCATCCTTTTGCAGCTCTCCTCTGTCCCAGATGACAGCTCCTTCCAATATTTAAACAGCATTATGGAACAGGAAAGCACTAACTGCTTTGTAGGATGGAGGTTGCAACAGTGGGGAGGCTGGGGTTGGGGCGGCAGACTGGAAATCAAGAACCCACTTTCTGCTCTGCTAACCAAGCTCTTCCTTTAGGAAGGCACCCTCAATGCTGCAGTTGCAGGGGATGGTGTGTGTGTGTGTGTGTGTAGGGGAGGGGAGAAGTTGAATGAGAGGGGCAAAGCTACTGCTGTTCCCTGCTTTATTGCCAGTTACTTTTCCAAATACAAGCCAGTAACTCTGAGCATTGCACTTTGGGCGGGGCGGGGGGGGGGGGAGGTTCAATCACATGCAGAAGGAACAATCTATCTTTCCTACTGTATCTTGTCTGGGGCTTCTTACTTACACACAAGGGACACAGTGGCGCAGTGGCTAAGACGCTGAGCTTGTCGATCAGAAAGGTCGGCAGTTCAGAGGTTCGAATCCCTAGTGCCACGTAACAGAGTGAGCTCCCATGACTTGTCCCAGCTTCTGCCAACCTAGCAGTTTGAAAGCAGGTAAAAATGCAAGTAGATTAATAGGAACCATCTTTGGTGGGAAGGTAACAGCATTCCGTGCAACTTTGACATTTAGTCATGCCGGCCACATGACCACGGAGATGTCTTCGGACAGCGCTGGCTCTTCGGCTTTGAAATGGAGATGAGCACTGCCTCCTAGAGTCGGGAACGACTAGCACATATGTGCGAGGGGAACCTTTACTTTTACCTTTACTTTACCTTATATAATGCCTACACACTATGCAGAATGAGTTGTTTGAATCCTATGTGATACAGATAGCCCTCAACCTCCAACAATTCATTTAATGACCATTCCAAGTTTCAACGGCACTGAAAAAAGTGTGATCATTTGTGAGCCTTTTTCACACTTAATGACCATTCAAGTATCCCCATGTTCAGGGGATCAGAATTCAGATGCTTGGTCACAGACTCATATTTATGACGGGTGCAGTGTCCTGGGGTCATGTGATCCCCTTTTACAACCTCTAACAAGCAAAGTCAATGGGGACAATCAGATTCATTTAACAACCATGGTTACTAACCTCACGCCTGCAGTGAGTCACTTAACGGTGGCAAGAGAAGTTGTAAAAAATGGGGCAAAACATACTGAACAAATGTCTCGCTTAGCAGCATAAATTTTGTGCTCAATTATAGTCGTATGTCGAGGACTACCTGCATTGCTCTGGACTGCAGATGAGTTAACTTGATGTTTTGAATGCTGAACTAAAAGCAATATATTTGTAGCTCAGGATTGGAACGAGAAGTCCTTGAAGCTCTCTGAGTTCAGTTGCTTTCTTGGACAAAAGGAGAGTCTTCCCATCATTCCCCAGGGAGATTGATGGCTTTTGGGTGGCCCTGAAGGACAGGAAATGTCTCTTTTGAGCTGGGCTCAGATCCAGGTGACTATATCAGACAGATTCATGTTTTGGGCAACAATATGGAAGTACAGAATCTGCTTTTACAATAATATCTGGAATCTCAAACTCTCCAGCCCAGGGCAGAAATGGGTTGTTTCCGGTTCAGCCCAGTTTGGCCAAACCAGTAGTGGAATTCAGGCCTGGGTCACAGAACCCGTAGCAACCTAGGCCTGCCACGCCCCCGAACCGGTTCCCTCGCCACCGCTGGGCCACTGCTGTTTTGAATGTTAGTGACTGCGCATACGCAGCACACTGTAAATTGTTCTGCCTATGCACAAAGAACAATTTAAATTGGAAAGTGTGCTTGATGCGTGTGGGTTGCAAACTGGTAGTAAAACTGGCAGCAACTCACCCCTGGCCCAGGGATGTCAAACTCAAGGCTCGGAGCCTGGATCCAGCCCATGGGGCTCCCTGGAAACAGTGAAGGACTGATCCCTGGTGCCCCTGCCAGCAAAAACGGAGGCCCTCCTGAGCTCCGTTTTCACTGGCAGAGGATTGCAGGAGGCTGTGTGGCCGAAAACAGAGCTCAGGAGCCTGTTTTCTCTGGCAGAGCGCTCAGGCCACCACAGGTGCCCCCGACACAAGTGATGTCGAGCTGGCCATGCCAGCTTACCGTTGCTACTGGTTCAGAACCGGGAGTGTGCGCATGGTGCATTTGCGCATGCGCAGAGCATCCGTGATGTCATCTGGGCAGGTGGGCAGAGCCTCCCGCCGTCACCACTACCAGTTCCGCCAAACTGGGGTGAACCAGCAGAATACCACCTCTGGGCCACGCCCCCTATCCCCTCTCCCGAGGTGAAACACAACCCTGATGCAGCCCTCAATGAAATTGAGTTTGACACCACTGCTCTAGCCCTATTTTGCACAACAGTCACGTGCAAACTCAGCCAATCAATATGGGAACACACAGTTTTCAAGTCAATGTGCCTCGTGCGATAGAAGCAGTTGTTCCGGGCATCTGGTTTAAAGATTCCCAACTTGCTGACACTCCGGGCATCTGGTTTACTTCGGAGGGAGAAAGAGATGCAACATTTGAAGGGGGGGGCAGCCATACAGAAGATTTATTTCAAAAGACAGAGCGCAGGAGGAATGAGAAGCATTAAAGAATTTATACTTTATGAAACATAATTTGCAAAATTTTCGATACCACCACTGAGAATTAAAGACAAGCTGAAAAGTGCAACAAGCGTAGGACAACGCGTAGGACATTATATGAGAGGCATCCTAAGCAAAAAGGTGCGAAGATATTCCTGTTTGGACTTGCTTATAAAGACGTTTGTAGAATTTGATCCACGAATGGTAATAGGATTAAGGAGGTTTTGTTATTGGAGAGACACAGGCTGATAGATGGAAGAATACAATTCAAAATTAGCTAAACCTAATTATTCTTATTTGTAATAGACATAGCTGAATAATAATTGATAATGAAAGTAATGTATATAATGTGGAGTTGATATAGCAATAGCAGTAGACTTATATACCACTTCATAGGCCTTTCAGGCCTCTCTAAGCGGTTTACAGAGAGTCAGCATATTGCCCCCAACAATCTGGGTCCTCATTTTACCCACCTCGGAAGGATGGAAGGCTGAGTCAACCCTGAGCCGGTGAGATTTGAACCGCTGACCTGCTGATCTAGCAGTAGCCTGCAGTGCTGCATTTAACCACTGCGCCACCTTGGCTCTGATAAATAATAATTGGATATGAGAAGGGAAGGTTGGAAATATTTTTGGACCATATACAAAGGTTATTAATCACAATAATTATCACTATTAAAAAATAAAATAAAACTATATACAGTTAAATGTTAACTAATATGGGGAAAATGTTACGATATACAATATAATTACATAAAGAAGGGAGAATGATAATAAACTATATGCATGGAAGATGGAATTTTTGGTATTAAATATTATGGATGTTCAGGTAAAACAGGATATGAGGATTTGATGTTAATAGAGGATTTTATAAACAAGTAAATGAAATGTCAGCATGTGGTTATGGATTAAATCTTTGGCATAGTTAAGGATGAAGGATGTTTAAATAACTGTAGTCAACTAAAAGTGGAGGTATAATGATCTCAATATGGTAAACATTTGAGTTAAGATATTTGAATTAATATGAATTAATCGAAGAGATGCACCAAAACATGTTGTAACCAGCTGATATACTTTTTTATAATATATACCTGTGTTTTTTTTTCTTTTTTTTTCTTTTCTTTTTCCTTTTTTTCCCCCTGCCTTGTTTTTTGTTCTTTTTGTCTTCTTTGTGTTTTGATTTTTTCTTTTCCCACTGGTGTGGGCATGTGTTGTTTATGTAACAAAATAAAAAAAAAAATTATTAAAAAAAAGAAGAAGCAGTTGTTCCATTTTATCAACTCCCCCGTTCTTGGTTAATGTTCCTCAAGTCAGGTTGAAGCTCTTCTGAAAAACTTCCATGTTGCACTTGCATTCTTTAAATTCTCACTCCTTTTTTTCTTATTTTTGCAATCGATAACATCTTTTGAGAATAACACCTCACCCACATTCCTCCCAATTTATAGTTTTGGAAAACAGCCTTGGGTTGGTGGTCTTGGCTCAATTCTTGAGCATCCTTCCCTAATTTAGCATGAGAAAAACGTAAAGAAATTGGGGGTTTATCGGAATAGGATTTCTATAAGCAAGAAGCAGAGCAAATTTCAGAAACTGGGCAGGGATTCTTAGCTACATGTTTTGTTAAACTCTTATTTTTAAGCTTGTTTGCTGGAAAGTTAGATCATTGATAATGGATGAAAGGATTAACAGAAATTAGCATGTATGTGTTACATTTTCCTTTAAGGTATGAATGAGTAAAAGGGAATTAATAATAATAATAATAATAATAATAATAATAATAATAATAATAATAATAATAGACACTTGGCACCATGTCCAAGAATTTTACAAGATACACCAACAAATTGCAGCTTCCTGCAATAACACCAGTGGAACTGCAAAAAACTGCGCTGCTCGGAATATCTTATATTTTAAGAAAGTACTTGGTTGATACTTAGGATGCTGGCAGCAAACCATATCAACCATTAGCACCAGTCACTGGTATTTGAAATGCATTTTTGAATATTCAGTTGGCTGAGTTTCAGGTTTAATGAATAAGGTATATAATAACAATGTTCAGTTGACTGAGTTTCATATTTAATGAATAAAAGAAATAATAATGTGATGCATTTTTGAATGTTCAGTTGACTTTCATGTTTAATGAATAAATAATAATAATGATCTTAGAATCTTAGAATTCCAGAGTTGGAAGGGACCTTGGAGGTCTTCTAGTCCAACCCTCTGCTTAGGCAGGCAACTCTACACCACTTCACACAAATTATTATCCAACATCTTCTTAAAAACGTCCAGTGTTGGAGCATTCACAACTTCTGGAGGCAAGTTGTTCTACTGGTTAATTGTTCTAACTGTGAGGAAATTTCTCCTTAGTTCTAGGTTGTTTCTCTCCTTGATTAGTTTCCATCCATTGCTTCTTGTCCTGCCCTTAGGGGCTTTGGAGAATAGTTTGACGAGAGTAAACATTCAACTACAGTCAGTGGGAATTTTGGAAAGGAAAACAGGATTTTTCAGAAATCCCAGGGGCAGATCTACCCATTTGAGAAATTATTTTTATTCCCTTCACTTAAAAAAAAAATCTGCCTCCACTATTAATCTATTTTCAGTAGACTTTAGTAGAAATGTAGAAGAAAGTATGACTTCCTCATCGATTACAGTACTTTTTTTTCTTTTTAAAATAGCAAGGAATTGTTGAGATTAGAAGTAACTCCTCCCCTCAGTTATTCATAGGAATAAATTACTCATCCTTAGGTCTGCTCACTTTTCCTTGGAGAAAACAGATGCTTGTTAATGAGGCAATAGCATCATTCGCCCTTTTACCCATGCGCGCAAAGGAAAGCTTTACAACAATACAACTGACAACAAAATGGTCTCTTTATGGGGTCAGTGGCTGCATGAATTTCTGGAGACATGGAGCTGCATTTCCCCCCCTCTTTCTAAGCCTGTTTTTTTAAATGTGTGTTTTCCTTGGCCTTTGTGCCAAATGCACAATCTGAATCAAGGAAATAGATGACTGCAGATAGTCTTTAACTTACAACAGTTCACTTAGTGGCAGTTTGACATTAAAAAAGAGCTGAACAAGGTGACTAACGACCCTTTTTCAGACTTACGACCGTTGCAGCATCTCCACGGTCATGGGATCAAAATTCAGATGCTTGGCAACTGGCTCGTATTTATGACGGAGGCAGTGTCTTGTGGCAGTGTGATCAACTTTTGCGACCCTTCTGACAAGCAAAGTCAGTAGGCATGCTGGATTCACTTCACAACCTTATTGCTAACTTAAGAACTTAACAACTGGGGCAAGAAAAGTTATAAAATGGAGCAAAACTCACTTAGCCAATGTCTCACTTAGCAAGAGAAACTTTCGGCTCAATTGAAGTCTTAAGCCAAGGACTTCCACCCTATCTTTATTTCTTGATTAGCCCTTGGGCCATATCAAAGCGCAGAGTTCCCAAAACAAATTATTACTAAAATTTGATAAAAAAAACAATTTAAAAAATGGAATTGGATAAAATACAGTTTAAAATGAAATTGGAATAAAATACAGTCTAAAACAGTGTTTCTCAACCTTGGCGACTTTAAGTCCTGTGGACTTCAACTCCCAGAATCCCCCAGCCAGCTATCTGGGGAATTCTGGGAGTTGAAGTCCACAGGACTTAAAGTCGCCAAGGTTGAGAAACACTGGTCTAAAATGAAATTGGAATAAAATACAATAATGTAAGATATAGATAAAATATGATAAAATTGTATTTCAGTGTCAGCCCTACAATCTACCCCAATCAGTCCCATTTTGCTTAAGTAGTGTGCTGTGTAAAATGTTACTTTCAGATTCTGGCTGCACGTAAGTTAAATTGTTGTAACATCCCTGGGACTTGGAAGGAGTCTGCCTGATTCTTTCAATCTGAATATGGTGCTGGCCATGGTGCTGAAATCAGCTTGGCAGCATCTGATCCTGTCATTACAATGACTTTCAGATGCCTTTTAGCTCCTACTATAGAATCTACAGGTGGCTCGCTTAATAAGCCCCACTGGGATTTCCTTCAGCTTGCAATGCCACATCTGTCATTTCATTTCTTTGCTTCTTTTCTTTTCAAGCCCGCTTGGAATATTAGGGGTTGATGTGTTTGTGTGTGTTTTATTAAAAATAACCACTCTGACTGAAATAATAGAAAGAATAGAGCCGGAAGGGACTTTGGAGGTCTTCTAGTCCAGCCCGCTATTCAAACAGGAGATATTGGAATGGAAATATTCAGTGCCTTAACTTGCAACTATTAAATCTATATTCCCTGTGCCTGGGTTTAGGTGAACAACTGTGGAAGATGCCCTCAATGTTAACCACAATGTTATAGTGAATCCACCCCCCTCTCTGTGGAGGATTCAAAGAGGCTTTTTATAATGTAGTTGAAAGATTACAAGCTGGTAGTAGTGAAGCTGATACCAAGGAATGTGTGTGCATGCATTAGCATTCCATCTGCAGTCAGAAAAGCAAAAAAGAAAAACCTCAAGCCATCTGCTGATTGACAGAGAGATGGCAAGATATTTATTTATTTACTAGTTGATAACCTGACGTATCTATCTATCTATCTATCTATCTATCTATCTATCTATCTATCTATCTATCTATCTATCTATCTATCTATCCTTCATGGCTAATGTGAGACTAGAACTCACAGTCTCTTGGTGATTGGCCCAAAGTCACCCAGCTGGCTTTCACAGCTAAGGTGGGACTAGAACTTACTGTCTCCCAGTTTCTAGCTTGGGGCCTTCAGTAGTAGATCAAACTGGTATTAGATTTATAATAGAAATATTTTGTGTGCTGCATAATAGAAATTTTGAGTAAAGTTTCTCACTTACAGCAGAGATTGAGGCTCCCCTTTTCTCGTTCTAGATGATGATGATGATTAAATATCTTTCTGCAGAGATCCCAGCAGAAAAAGCCTCTCCCTTGCAATGGGAGTCTGTATCTAAATAAATAAATCTGATCCAGGTTTCAGATGAGACAATCTGTGGTGGGTATTTTTGTAGTTTTTGTTCCAAAGAAATAATGTGGATTTTGAGACGTTGCCTCACTTTTAAAATCACAAGCATCGCCACCACCAAACCATCTGTTTAAAGTACAGATTTGATTTTGTAAAGGCCACAGGAAATGTCACCTTGCAATGGATTCCTTTCCACGAAGCGTTATTTCTTTAAACGTATTACAGTACAGTAGATTTTTTTTAAAATAGCAATAGCAATATTACTTAGCAATATCACTTAGATGTATATACCATGTTACAGTGCTTTACAGCCCTATCTAAGCAGTTTACAGAGTCAACCTATGGCCTCCAACAATCTGGGTCCTCATTTTACTGACCTAGGAAGGATGGTAGGCTGAGTCAACCTTAAGGTGGTCAGGTTCGAACTCCTGGCAGTGGGCAGAATTAGCTTGCAATACTGCATTCTAACCACAGGGAAGGAGGGAAGGAAGACAGCAATAGCACTTAGACTTATATAACACTTCATAGTGCTTTATAGCCCTCTCTAAACGGTTTACAGAGTCTCAGCATCTTGCTCCCAACAATCTGGGTCCTTATTTTAACGACCTCAGAAGGATGGAAGGCTGAGTCAACCTTGAGATGGTGAGATTCGAACTACAAAACTTCTGGCAGCCAGCAATCAGCAGACATAGCCTACAGTACTGCACTCTAACCACTGTGCCACCATGGCTCTTAATCCAGATGGAATCCAGATGCATCCACAGAACTATGCAAAAGTGCAGGTGAGGAGTCAGTGCTAGGAAGAGGAAAGGCAAGATATGGGGAGGAGTCTGGTAGTAACTTTTTTAGCTGACTGATTTCATTAAAAGGGGCCCGTTTCCAGGGGCCATAGCTCCCTTCATCAGAGGCACAAATAAAGTGAGCTGCAGCTCACACAGTTTTCTCCAAGACTCATAATGGATTTGAGTGCATTTTGGTGCAATGTTGCAAATGCTGAGTCAAACTAGACCGTTTGAGCCTCCACCCCCCTCCCCATTTCATTGAAATGGAAAGGATGGCCTGGAGCTCTGTAAGAGGATCCAGAAGATGACTATTCTTCCAAGTGGAATCTAAAAAGGGAATCACCGCTCATTAGCTAATGCTCCCTTCCTCAGAGGCAGAAAGAGACAGGGAGGAAATCTTGAAAGTCAGAGTTATAAATCTTTGTGCCTCTGTCTTTCCAAGTCTGTAGGAGTTGAAAGATGTTCCTTGGTTTTCTGTGCAATTCACTTCCAAGGTTTGTTCACCATCCTGACTGAAATTCATGATTTGGGGGACTCCGGGATCCTGGGAATGAAATAGGAATGCACAGTTACATGTGCCAGAGAATGCAAGACAACAGGAAAGCACAATTATGGGTGCCAAAAGAGCAAATAAAATGAAAGCCTGTAAGAAAACTGATCCGGTTGTACTGTATGCATTGCTCATGGCAGTGCCAGAGATTGGCATAAGTGGATATTTGGAAATCTCATACTTCTGGAAAAACCCAACCGCTGCCCTATTTCCTTTCCTTTTGCAAAGCGTATGTGTCTCTAATATTTCAAACATACTTCCTATATTGTGAGACTTGTAATAGACCTTCAAATCAGGATAACATGTGAATTTAAATGTTGCTCTGTTGAAAGACAGAAACAGAAAACCAAATTCCTGGGAAGATGGATGGATGGATGGATGGATGGATGGATGGATGGATGGATGGATGGATGGATGGATAGATAGATAGATAGATAGATAGATAGATAGATAGATAGATAGATAGATAGATAGATAGATAGATAGATTGACTGACTGACTGACTGACAAACAGGCAGACATTGTAGATAGATAGATGATGGATATATTGTTGTTGTTAGTTGTGAAGTCATGTCCAACCCATCGTGACCACAGGGACAACGTTTCTCCAGGCCTTCCTGTCTTCTACCATCCTCTGGAGTCCATTTAAGCACATGCCTACTTCTTCTGTGACTCCATCCAGGCACCTCATTCTCTGTCATCCCTTTCTTCTTTTGCCTTCTGTCTTTCCCTGCATTAGGCTCTTCTCCAGTGAGTCCTTCCTCCTCATTAGGTGGTCAAAGTATTTGAGTTTCCTCTTCAGGATGTCGCCTTCTAAAGAGCAGTCAGGGTTGATCTCCCCTAGGACTGATCGATTTGATCGCCTTGCAGTCCAAGGGACTTGCAGGAGTCTTCTCCAGCACCAGAGTTCAAAGGCCTCCATTCTTTGGCGTACAGCCTTTCTTCTTCAACCTTCACAGCCATCCATTGCAACTGGGAAAACCATAGCTTTGACAATACACACCTTTGGTGACAGGGTGATGTCTCTGCTTTTCAGTATGATGTCTAGATTTGCCATGGATGGATACATAGATGATACATAGAAATAAAGATAGATAGATAGACAGACAGACAGATATAAACTAAATTTTTCCTCTTCTCCATCCTGATGATCTGAGTTTGCAGCCATGTCAGAATAACTGAAATGGACAACATGACTATGCTTCTCACCTGCAAGGAATTGGTATTCTTACTTTATTTTTGCTTTCTGGGATGTCTTCCTTCTCATGCAAGACGCTCTCAAGAGTGCCAAGCTAACATTCAGATGGTGTAAGAGTATCCTGGAATGTACTATCACAGGGTGACTTAGGTTGATGATGGTTGATGTTTCCATCAGCCAAAATCAGACCGGATTCCTGAATTTTAGCTGGGTATATGCCTAAAATTGTAGGATCATCAGTCATAATCTGGCATCAAAGGAGCAAATATGACTTTATGCTTACAATGTGAAAAGTGGGTTTTCCAAATATTGCCGAGCAGTTGCTTAGAATCCAAGAGCAATCAATCAAAATGCACACCATTTTAGAGTACATGAGGATGGATGTAGACATGTGGATATGAAATTACATACATCACAATGTGTGTGGTTGACTTGGGAATTAGTGGTGGATAGGCACATGGGCAGCCCTTGAATTTTCAGTTCTTTGCCCACTTTATCTTGGCAGCAAGTAGACAGAATCTGAAGATCCATTTCATGGGTACAGTTGTTTCAGGAACTATACCATCCTAAAAGTGAAAGGGGAGCAATGCTAGTGTTTTGAGATTCTGCTAAGGGATTTTGGACAGGGTCTCACAATTCTACAAAGAGAGAATGGGATGAATACAGGTTGTTAACAGCATTTCAAAAGCTTGCCTTACAAAATGGGACTTTCCGGTAGAACTTGGATTTGTTCCCAGTGTTCAGAGGACAGCAGTTATGCACTCAGTGGAAACAATTTCACTTGTGAGAGAAACCTGTAAGGAATCTTCAGGCCTTGATCACTTGTTTTTGTTCTCTTGTACACCGATGCAATGCAATGTAGTTGTAAAAATGTTGGACTAGGAGCATAGAGACGAGACTTGGATTTTATCCCATCCTCAGCTATGGAGCTCCCTGGAGGAAGAAGATTGAGGCCTAGCCAAGCTTGAGTACCTGAACTCACTCTCTCTCTCTCTCTCTCTCTCTCTCTCTCTCTCTCTCTCTCTCTCTCTCTCTCTCTCTCTCTTTCTCTCAGTATGTGTGTCTGTGTGTGTATGTTCCAGCATAACTCTGCACCGCCTTGAGCAATTTCAGCCAAACTTGGTACACAGATGACTTACTTTTTGGAGAAAAATGCACTGTAGGGGTAAGACAACCCTAATACTCCTCGGGTTGTGTGTTCTGTTAAGATATAGCTTGTTGTGCCTTAAAATGGCTTCTACTGTGCAGAACAGTAGAGTTGCCATGGTAATGGCTTCATAGTACTCCACAAGGGGGTTCCCTCTGATAAGGGGAAAAATCCAACATTAGAAATTACGTTTGGTCCGCAAATTTTCCCCCTATAAATAAATACCTGGGCAATGCCCGGTTATCAGCTAGTAGGGAATATAAATGGAACACACAAAGATCCTAGGGACCACGGTGTCTTTAAATACATTTTAGCTGCTCTTTTTCCCCTTCCATAAGTTATTTCCAGATGAGTTGAATGTGTTTTCTTGAAATTCCTTTGGTATTTCTGCCAGGCAGGTTTTGGGAAAGAAATATGTCAGAAAATATATCACAGCATGACCTTTCTCTCTCTTTCAAAGCATTTAATTGTGTATTTTTCTGTTTCCCCTTTTTTCTTCTCTAGGATGTGACTTTCCACAGGAAGATGGACCACGAAAGCAAACGATCTGCCAAAGTTCACTAGCGCCTGATGAGAAGAGCCGCTAATCCCTTGGGTTTCCTCCCCCAACATCGCTTGACAGCTGAAGGATTCAGAAAACACCAAAAGGCAGAGCTAAAATACCATGGCATGCTTTAGGAAGGATACTGTTCCTTAATTACAAGGCTTAACCTGCAAAGCTTCATTTAAATTGTGGTGGTTTGATCACACATAAAGCACATATTTAAAGGAAGAGGCAGTTATGCCCATGTAGTTAACTGAACAGGTTGAAATATATCCACTTGCACAAAACACAGAACAAACTTAGATAAAATATAACTGTCCATCCAGACGTATTGGCTCAAAATGGATGGTGGCCATAGAAACCAAGGGACCCATGGCGGGTTTGATGACTATCGCTACCAGGATGGTGGCTACACAGGTTATGCTCCCAACGACCCAACCTATCACACCAGGGAGGAGCCCAATCAGGAAGAAGATGCTCAGAGCGACGCTACCGAAGGCCATGATGAAGACGATGAAGTCTATGAAGGAGAGTACCAGGGCATTCCTCACCCGGATGACAAGCCCAAGCAGAAGAAAAAAGCCGGTCTGTCCAATGAGTTCAGAGATCACGATGAGCTTATAGCAGAAAAGATGGAAGATGAAGAGCAGCTGGCCCACCAGTATGAGAACATCATTGTGGAATGCGGCCATGGACGATTCCAGTGGATGCTTTTCATTGTGTTGGGCTTGGCCCTGATGGCGGATGGAGTGGAGGTTTTTGTGGTCGGTTTTGTCTTGCCCAGTGCTGAGAAGGATATGTGCTTAACCACCTCCAACAAAGGAATGCTAGGTGAGTCCTACATGTCTCAAGGAACAAGGAAGGATGTTGTAAAGCTTTCCTGATTACCGTATTTTTCGGTGTATAAAACACCCCGGAGTATAAGACGCCCCAAGATTTTGAAGAGGCAAATTTTAAAAAAGCACTCTGCAGACCTCCCAAAAATGGCCCCCCTTTTTTAAAAAAAGGACATGAATAGCCTTTAGGAGGCTTGTAGAGTGCTTCTGGGGGGCGCCCACCCAAAACTGAGCAAAAAATGCCCCATTTTTTTGTGAAAATGGGCCCATTTCTTGTCAAAAAGGGGCATGCATAGACTTTAGGAGGCTTATAGAGTGCTCTTGGGGGCTGTGGGGAGGCAAGATTGAGCAAAAAATTGCCCATTTTTTGCTCATTTTTTCCCTCCCCAGCCCCCAGGAGCACTCTGGAAGCCTCCTAAAGGCTATGCACAGCCATTTTGGTGAAGGGGGCACGGTTTTGGGGAGGCAAAAAATGCTTTATTCAGTGTATAAGATGCACCTAGGTTTTCAGCCTCTTTTTTTGAGGGAAAAAGATGCATCTTATACTCCGAAAACTGCAGTATATATTCACATTTAAAGATATTTAAATATATTTAAATGTCTATGGAGATTCCCAATCTTCCATTCTCAATCTTCCATGGTTGTCCCAAAGATGCTTTCTAAAAAATAAATAAAAAAGAACCCACTATTGAAATTGAAAAGAACACCTATTAAGACCACTTCCTTAATATCACAAGCAGATCAGTGTAGATATTCTTTCTTTATATTTCACAATACATTTTTTTAAAAAAATGTGCATGGCACATCCACAGAATTGGAGAGGTTTGTTGTCCTTGGTGTTGCGTTTCCACGTGGTTAAATGTGGAATATTTTTCTATATGTGAAAATAGATTTGCTGCTATTCTCGCCCACCCCCTGCCCCTTGGAAAGCTAACTTGGCAGGTGTGTTGAGTTCAAATCACTTTCCCTTTTCTGAAGAAAACCATGTGCCAGATGAAACTATGCAGTAATTACATTAGTAAAACTCTACTGGGCCAAGCAGAAAACCATTTGACTTGACTTTCTCTCCTCAAGTGACTCTTATATAATTTTATTTCACTTGAATTGCATGAATTTCATTCTTGGTTTATTCGTGGTGATAGATACTGGAAAAGCATTGTTTTCCTTTTCCTTTAAATGTCTTTCTGTTGTCTCGTAAATTGATATCCAGGCAAAACTGCATGATCTGAAAGTGATTCAACGTGTGGTGTTTGTGTTCCAGCTGGGATAATTTTTGTTCAACTTGTCCAGGTGTCTCTTTTGATTGTAAGCCAGGACTACATAGCAGTGAGGTGAAGAGACAACTGAAAGCAGGAAGGACTGCAGGGTATAATAAAAAAAAAAGGTCAAAGATGGTGCACCCCAAAGAATAGAATGGAATTATTTACTTATTTTGTACCCAGCCTGCAACTTGTGTATTAATACATCTCCCCACTACTAATTGTGGGACCTGTAGCCATAGCATTATGTGTACATTGGGGGGAAAACACCCATGTTATTAAATAGATGCGATCACTACCCACATTGACATTTCCTTTAGATACTCATCCTAAAAAAAAAAAGCTGCTTTTACCTTCTGTATCAGCCTCCCTAGAATGCTACCCGTCACCTTGAATCCCATGTCGGGCAATGAGATTGCAATAAATACAGACCAAATGGGTCGTCTTGAGGCTCAGTGTTCCTTGTAGATTTTTCTAGCATCCTCGCAGAAGCCGCTTGGCTGACCATTTTCTTGTACCATCTTTCCCAGCCTGGCAAGCCATTAAAGGGCTGGAGTTAAAAGGTGGGGGAATTATAATGGGGAAGGTAAAGATTTTATATGGGGAAGTGGTTATAATGAGAGAGGCAATGTAAAAAAGAGGTGGGGGCCTTCCTGTGCAGATAGAATTCTTTATTGGCCAGTTGTGGTTGGACACACGAGGAATTTGTCTTTGGTGCATATGCTCTCAGTGTACATAAGGAAAATAAAATACATTCACCAAGAATAAAAAGATACAACACTTAAGGATAGTCATAGGGTACAAATAAACAATCAAATCTTACTAGGAAACAATCAATATAAATCATGAGGATACAAGCAACAAAGTTACAGTCATACAGTCATAAATGGGAGGAGATGAATAATAGGAACAATGAGAAGATTAATAGTAACAGTAATGCAGTGAGTAGTGAGTAGCTTGATAGCGTTGAGGGAATTATTTGTTTAGCAGAGTGATGGCATTAGGGAGAAAAAACTGTTCTTGTGTCTAGTTGTTCTGATGTGCAATGCTCTATAGGGTTGTTTTGAGGGTAGGAGTTGAAACAATTTATGTCCAGGATGTGTGGGGGGGGTGTCTGTAAATATTTTCACAGCCGTCTTTTTGACACACACACACACACATACACACAAACACACAAATAATATAAATATAAATATAAATATAAATAATATAAATATAAATATAAATATAAATAATATAAATATAAATATAAATATAAATATAAATATAAATATAAATATAAATATAAATATAAATATAAATATAAATATAAATATAAATAATATAAATATAAATATAAATATAAATATAAATATAAATATAAATATAAATATAAATATAAATATAAATATAAATATAAAGATAAAGATAAAGATAAAGATAAAGATAAAGATAAAGATAAAGATGATAAAGATAAAGATAAAGAAGATAAAGATAAAGATGATAAAGATAAAGATAAAGATAAAGATAAAGATAAAGATAAAGATAAAGATAAAGATAAAGATAGATAAAGATAAAGATAAAGATAAAGATAAAGATAAAGATAAAGATAAAGATAAAGATAAAGATAAAGATAGATAAAGATAAAGATAAAGATAAAGATAAAGATAAAGATAAAGATAAAGATGATAAAGATAAAGATAAAGATGATAAAGATAAAGATGATAAAGATAAAGATAAAGATAAAGAAGATAAAGATAAAGATGATAAAGATAAAGATAAAGATAAAGATAAAGATAAAGATGATAAAGATGATAAAGATGATAAAGATGATAAAGATGATAAAGATGATAAAGATGATAAAGATAAAGATAAAGATAGATAAAGATAAAGATAAAGATAAAGATGATAAAGATAAAGATAAAGATAAAGATAAAGATAAAGATAAAGATAAAGATAGATAAAGATAAAGATAAAGATAAAGATAAAGATAAAGATAAAGATAAAGATAAAGATAAATAAATATAAATATAAAATGTTGTGGTCAAAGTACGACCCAACTGAGTACAGCTTCAGCTGCCATCTTGACTTGTTTTGACCAAATGCTGTAGATGCCCATCAGCCAGAATTTAGGCTTTGAGCCTGAAGGATGGATGAAGAGGAAAAAAAGAATGGAGATCCATTTTGCCAAGACATCAGAAACATTTTCTAAGAGATCAGAGAAAAATCTAGGGGTTGTTCATAGGAATGCTCGTAACAAGGGCCATTTGAGGAAACAGCTTCATCTAATATCTTGGGTACAATTCCTGCAGTTCCTCCATCAGCTGAACAGTATTCGATCAAGTTCTACTTTCATTTCTAAAGGAGAATGAAGACTAGTGGTGTTATTTTTTAAAACAGAGTGAGGAATACCAATACAAGGAAAGAACATTCTTTGCTTGATAGCTGGTGATAATCCAGCATTTGTGAGACTCCCTCTCCTGCCCCTTGAAATGTCTAGCATTATTAGATCATTGCCACCAGCAAAGTGCAGGCTGTTGTTGTTAATTGCGAAGTCATTTCTGACCCATCGCGACGCCATGGACAATGTTCCTCCAAGCCTCCCTGTTCTCTACCATCCCCTGGAATCCATTTAAGTGCACACCGACTGCTTTAGTTACTCCATCTAGCCACCTCCTTCTCTGTCATCCCCTTCTTCTTTTACCCTCAACCGTTCCCAGCATTAGGCTCTTCTTCAGTAAGTCCTTCCTTCTCATTAGGTGACCAAAGTACTTGAGTTTCCTCTTCAGGATCTGGCCTTCTAAAAGCAGTTACGGTTGATCTCCTCTAGGACTGACCAGTTTGATCACCTTGCAGTCCAAGAGACTTGCAGGAGTCTTCTTCAGCACCATAGTCCAAAGGTGCTCAGCTTTTCTTATGGTCCAACTTTCACAGCCATCCATTGCAAGTGGGAAAGCCATAGCCTTGACTAGATGCCCTTTTTTTGGCAGGGTGATGTCTCTGCTTTTTAGTATGCTGTCTAAGATTTACCATAGCTTCCCCACTCCCCTGAAGCAAGTGTCTTTTAATTTCTTGGCTATTGTCCCCATCTGCAGTGATCTTGGAGCTCAGGAAAATAAAATCTGTCACTACCTCCATTTCTTCCCCATCTATTTGCCAGGAATTGAGAGAGTTAGATGCCGTGAACTTAATTTTCTTAATGTTGAGTTTCAAGCCAACTTTTGCACTCTTCTTCTTCACCCACATCAAGAGGCTCTTTAGTTCCTCTTCACTTTCTGCCATGATGATACTACTCTAATGTCAAAGTTCAGGCTAAGTGTTTCATATTTTACTTGTGGCTGAAATGTAAAGAAACTGATTGCAAGTAAATTGTAGGCAGCTATCTTACCATTTGCCTCTTGATGTCATCTTTAGCCAGTGACCTGAGTATTAGAATATAGGCTCAGGTGCTTTATACATTTTCCTGCTTGAGTTTTCCTTTTATAGGTATTCCTAAAGAAATTTAAGGTAGCTTTGGGGTGCAATATTTCTAGATTATATAGAAACCAACCATTAGATTGCTAGACCATACCTGGACAGTTTAGGGCCTCCAAGCCATATCTGGCTCTTTGGCTGTTCCTGTCCAGCCATCATGAGATCAATTGCAAATCAAATATCAATAGGTGTGCACTGTGCACACAATACAACTGTATTTCTTCTATTTTGGGTCCGCAACTTAGGAGTCCTCCTGGATCCACAGCTGACTTTTGACCATCAGCTGTCAGCTGTGACCAGGGGGGCATTTGCCCAGGTTCGCCTGGTCCGCCAGTTGCGGCCCTACCTAGATCGGGGGGCCCTCACAACAGTCACTCGAGCCCTTGTGATCTCTAGACTGGAATACTGCAATGGGCTCTACATGGGGTTGCCCCTGAAGTGCATCCGGCGACTACAGCTAGTCCAAAATGCAGCCGCGCGAGTGATAGTGGGCGCACCTCGGTTCGCCCACGTTACACCTGTCCTCCGCGAGCTGCACTGGCTGCCTGTTGGTCTCCGGGTGCGCTTCAGGATAATGATGACCATCTTTAAAGCACTCCATGGTAGTGGATCTGGGTACTTGAGAGACCGCCTTCTGCCGATTACCTCCCTAAATCGACCAATCAGATCGCACAGACTGGGCCTCCTCCGAATTCCATCTGCCAGTCAATGTCGACTGGCGACCACACGGAGGAGAGCCTTTTCTGTTGCTGCCCCGACCCTATGGAACGAGCTCCCCATGGAGATCCGCACCCTCACCACGATCCAGACCTTCCGCGCAGCCCTCAAGATCTGGCTCTCCCAGCAGGCCTGGGGATAGGCTTCCAATTACCCGCCCGAGTGTTTGATTGCTGAATGAAAGTTGTGTTTTATTATTTTTCTTTTGTTCACAAAGTGTTTGTTTTGACCTTGCACTTCCCCTCCCCTGTGGTTGTAAGCCGCCCTGAGTCCCCTCAGGGAAAAGGGCGGCATATAAATCCCAATAAAACCTAAAAAAACCTAAACCTTTTGAAGGCGACCGCTATTTTTTCAGTTTGCGTATATGCCTGCTTGCATGCCTGGGCAACCTTCACAACTCTGTTGATTTGGCCCTCTGGAACAGTCCCAGTTTCTCATATGACCCCTGGTCAAAATTAATTGCCCACCCCTGTGCTACACTCACATTACTGAATTATGAGACAGCAGCCAGTAAAGACATTGGAGCAAAGATTTCATCCTTGAACCCAATTGTGTGGAACTCAATTGGATCCAGAGACCTGGATTTCATTTCAAGAGCGTTAATTTCTTTTTAGGATGAGGGCTGTCCCTTTATGTCCCATAACACTGTGGGCCTTAGATGTTTCCTAAGATGTCCCTAAGGAGGCGTGCATAAGTGCACCAGCATGCCTACCATCCCTGTCCTACTGTCCCCATTGATATGTACTCATGTGTTCATGGCCATGTTATTGTCACGGCTCCTTCACTTAATAACCAAGAAAGAAACCACTCAACTCCATTTTGCAGAATTAAATATACTTTTACTGATTATAAGTAATGAGAAGCTAAGCAAAGCTGGATCTGAGTAAAAAGGGCCGAAAGCATTAGATATCAATACATAATTCATTCCCCTCCCCTTGGTAACCCCAGCCCATAGTCCAATCGTATATCACCACAGCTGTCAGGTGGGAGACATCTTCAAAAAGCATCATCAGGTTGGTATGCCGGACAGTTGGCCTTGGCGGGAAACTCCCCTCCTTCCACATGCGCAAACGAATGGTGAGAACAACTCCCACTTAACAGTCCTCCTGTACAGATTATTTCCCTCACCCAATTACCATGCCCTCCCTCCCCGTTTCAATGGCAGCCGAAAAACAAGCAGCAAAACAGAGGCTGACATCTATACTGATTTATATCCATCTATTTGTACCAATGTCATGCGAAAATGTTCGTCTCTATACTAAAACCTGTTACCTTGTACATGTTGACAAATAAAAATATATATTTGGCAAGAGTTCGGAATGGTTGAGGGAGCCCCACGTCCCTTGTTATGCTGATCAAGAGTGTTTGCAGAGAGCAATAGAATGATGGTGGTGCACACATCCATATTAAAAGTGGAGTGGAAAGGTTGGATCCCAGGCATTTATATATGTGCCGGGTGAAGGAGGAGAATGCCCTCTGCTTTTAAGAAGCTTTGGAGAACAGCTGGCATGAAGGATTTTCTCTGCAGAAAAGGCTGTTTACCCCCCCTCCCCCTTTTAATCTGTCAGCGACGGCTCAAGTCAAAGCAGGGCATCCAGTCTTTCCCCTTAGCATTAATCATTCCCGTTTGTGACCTGGGGACTGTATTGATCTTACAAGAGTATTTTACCTAACCGGATGCATTGATCTACATGGACCACGCTCGTTGCAAATGATGAGACGCGTGGGTGGATGTTTCAGTTTTCTTCTCCGTTAACAAACCTTTCCTTTGGTCTGCAATAATGGCTAGAACTAGTCATTATTAATTTAATATTACATCAATTATTAAGTAATATATCTGATAGAACTTCTATTATTGGGGTGGTGCCATGGCCTAAAGGTGGAGCTTTCGCCTCACAATCAGGAGGCTATGAATTCAATCCTAGGTAAGAGCAGATATTTCTCTCTGGGCACAATGAGAATGTATCTGCTGAACAAAATTCCACATTGGCAACAGGAAGGGCATCTGGCCAATAAACACTCTGCTCCATTCAGTTGCCCAGACTCCATCCTGCAAGCAGTGACGTGCAGGGCCTCATCACTGTCATCATGAAAAGAAAAAAAAATTAAAAGGAAAAAGGCTGAGGTAGTTGCTGCCAGAGTCGCAGTATACTGAGTGGGTCAGAAGGAAGGCTGAGAAGATTCCTACAGACCTTTCACATCTCTGGACAAAAACTGTTTCAATTCCTTCCCTCAGGATGGTGTTGTAGGGCATCACATGCCAAAACAACTCAATACAAGGACAGTTTTAGCACCATCACTCTGCAGAATGCCTAATTCTCACAGTACAGCCATACCAGTGAGTAAATGATTTTTTTTTACCCATTGGTATGGCTGTATTATTTATTATCCTTCTCATCTTCTCTACTACATCCCCTTATTGGTATCATCATCATCATCATCATCATCATCATCATCATCATCATCCTGTTAGTTTGTATGGACACTGACTGCTTCTGTCCTGGAGACAAATCCCTTATGTGTCGAATCATACTTGGCCAAATAAAGTCCAATTCATATTCAATACTATTTTTCCCCAATATACCGGTATAGCCTTTCATATGTTGGTATCTAATGGGCAGTGTTGGGCTTCTAGGTTTAGTGATTGTAGGCTACAGAGTTCCTGAAGTTTTCCTGGCAACTGTGGCTGGCATTTTCAGAGGTAAGGTGGTCTACACCCTGAAACCCAATACTGTTTTATATTATTATACAATTGTATCACAGCGGCCAGTTGTTTCGCCGGATTTGGCATTGGTTACTAGTCGGGCCCCACCCAGGGGCCTAGGACGTCGTAACCTATTTTCGTAATATGCGTGCAGATCCAAGCAGTGCGGCTTTTTGCATTTGACTGATGGTGATTTTGTCAATTTTTAACTGTTTTAAATGTAATTCCAGTGCTTTTGGAATAGCACCCAGTGTGCCAATTACCACTGGAATTACCACTGCTGGTTTGTGTCATAGTCGTTGAATTTCGATTTTTAAGTCCTGGTATTTTGCGATCTTTTCATGTTCCTTCTCGGCGACCGAGAAGTTGTTGTTGTTGTTGTTGTTGTTATTATTATTTGCAAGGGTCAGTTTCCTGAATCTGAAAATTTGGTTTCTTCTTTGAGACAGAGGCATGTGTGCCCTTTGGGACATCTTAATTCCCCTCGCCGCCAAAGTGAGGGGATAAGAGTGAGGTAGGCTCCTACCCTCCTTACTTTCTATAAGAGTTTAAAGACTGGGCTCTGCCCGTTGGCTTGAAGCTCCAACGGAGCGGTTTCATAGTGGGTGTGGTTGACAGATAAAAAACAGATCCCACCCAGTGGTGAAATCTAATTCCTCCATCACCAGTTCTGTGGGCATGGCTTGGGGATGGGAGGCCTGTGACTGGGTGGGCGTGGCCAACTTTTTTTCCACTTTCAGCTATTTTTTCTGCTTTTTAAAGCATTTTTCCCTGCTTGTTTGGGTGAACTGACAAGCAAAAAATGCTTTAAAAATCTAAAAAAGAAATAGCTTCCAATGATCGCGTGGCTCAGCTGTGAGCTGCACAATCTTTGGAAGCTTTTAAAAAAGCTTTTTAAAGCATTTTTTTCCCTGCCGGTTTGCCCTACGCAGATATTTCTCTCTCTGGACGCACTGAGAATATATCTGCTGAACAAAACTCCATATTGGTGACTGGAAGGGCATCAGGCCAGTAAACATTCAGCTCTGTTCAGTTGCCCAAGACTCCACCCTGCAAGGGATTATGGGGTCGTTCAAAGGGATGATGGTGGTGTGTGCATGTGTTTATATGTGTTTGTGTGTTATGCACATGCTTAGTAGGGAAAAGAAAGAAAAAAAGGAAAAAGAAAAGGCAGCTCCCACAAAACTAAACTAAATTAAACTAAAAAAGAATGAATAATGAATACAGATGAAAGGGAAACACAGCTGGCTTGCAGCCTTGAAGCCGATGCATCTAAATGTTGTGTTGTTCACTACAAAGCCTTTGCTTTTGTCCCGATTAGGAGAAATAACAATATTTATAGACTCCTCCAATGGCTGATTACCATAGATATAAATTTTCTGGCTTCTGCTGTTGTTAATGCTGCAGTGCCTTTTAACATCCCAAGGGACTTTGGTCTACCATGAGAGGAAATTAATCAACTCCCCACTTTCCTTTGGTAAAATAAGGGAGTCAGCAATGAAGTGTGACTTTCTAGGAGCTTGTTTAGCAAACTGGGGATCTTGCAATGAGCCAGGCATCTTGTTGTGGCAGTTTATTTGTTCTGCTTTGGGGATGTTCATTGGAACATTGGTTGCATCGGTACATTTTGTCTTGGCCAACTTGTGAATATTTTGCTTCCAATGAGAACTGAGATTGGAGCCAGAGAAAGGACTACAGTATATTATTCCATCCTGTTTCCAGCTGGTGACTTATATTTGCACCTGCTTGTATAGATCTTCCTTCCTTCCTTCCTTCCTTCCTTCCTTCCTTCCTTCCTTCCTCCCTCCCTCCCTCCCTCCCTCTTAGTTTCTCTCTCCCTTTCTTCCACAGCATCTTTCAATTTTCTCATCCCTCCCTCCCTCCTTCCCTCCCTCTTAGTTTCTCTCTCCCTTTCTTCCACAGCATGTCCAAATTTCCCCTTCCTTCCTTCCTTCCTTCCTTCCTTCCTTCCTTCCTTCCTCCCTCCCTCCCTCCCTCCCTCCCTCCATCCATCCCTCTTAGTTTCTCTCTCCCTTTCTTCCACAGCATCTTTCAATTTTCTCATCCCTCCCCCCCTCCCTCCTTCCCTCCCTCTTAGTTTCTCTCTCCCTTTCTTCCACAGCATGTCCAAATTTCCCCTTCCTTCCTTCCTTCCTTCCTTCCTTCCTTCCTTCCTTCCTCCCTCCCTCCCTCCCTCCCTCCCTCTTAGTTTCTCCCTTTCTTCCACAGCATGTCTCAATTTCCCCTTCTTTCCTTCTTTCCTTCTTTCCTTCTTTCCTTCTTTCCTTCTTTCCTTCTTTCCTTCTTTCCTTCTTTCCTTCCTTCCTTCCTTCCTTGACTTTAATTGATCATCCTCCGCATGTGAAGCAGGGATCACCAGGACATCATAACCTCCAGGCAAGAGTTGGAAATTTGGGGGGAAATATTCCAGAAAAAGGCAATGACAAATATCTTCTATTTCATGGCCAAGAAAACCTATGGAAGAGTTGCATTGGACTTGAGGATGACTGTTTCCTCTTCCTTTCCCCCAATAATTGGTGATAGACATTTGCTGCCTTGATGAGTGAAGACTTTTGATGCCTTTTGCTACTTGGTGGCGTTTGTTGGGGGGGGGGAGGGAGGGAGGCAGTACCTGGATCATCATTTCCGCAGAGTTAGCAAGTGGGCGTTTTTGGAAACCTGGAGAGATGCCACTGCTAACAAGAATAAGTACAGGGACTAATGTGTCTTGTGTCCCTTGTGTCTTATGTACAGGACTAATTGTTTATTTTGGAATGATGGTGGGGGCCCTTTTCTGGAGTGGCCTGGCAGACAAGCTGGGCCGGAAGAAGTGCCTGATCATATCGCTCTCCATCAATGCCAGCTTTGCGTTCCTCTCCTCCTTTGTTCAGCAATATGGCTTCTTCCTCTTCTGCCGCCTGATCTCCGGTTTTGGGTACGTACTGAATGCTCTGTAGAAGTACAAGCTTATTCCGGGCTAAGGGAGACATCTGATATGTGATAGTAATGCTTAAGCCGATTGGCTTCCTACACTCCCCATCCCCAAGCAAGCTCCTTGGAACAGCAATTGAACATATGTTGCATATGTTTTACAATGCAGTGTAAAATTTTGCAATGGTTATGATGGCAGCAACTAAAGAAGCCAGTGCAATCCTGGGTTGCATTAACTGAGTCAAGATCATGTGAAGTATTTAGTGCTGTTATATAAAGCCTCTATAAGACCACACTTAGCATACTGCATTCATCATTTATTATAAAAATGATGTTGAGTCTCTGGAAAGAGCAAGAAAGATAATTAGGGGGCTGGAGGCTAAAACAAATGAAGAACGATTGAAGGAATTGGGTTTGTCTAGTCTAGGGAAAAGGAGGACTAGGGGAGACATGATAGCAGTGTCCCAATATTTGAGGGGCTGCCACAAAGAAGAGGGAGCCAACCTATTCTACGAAGTACCAGCAGGCAGGACTAGAAGCAATGGATGGAAACTAAACAAAGAGAGAAACAACCTAGAACTAAGGAGAAATTTTCTGATAGTGAGGACAATTAACCAGTGGAACAACTTGCCTTCAGAAGTTGTGGCTGCTCCATCACTGGAGGCTTTTAAGAAGAGGCTGGACAACCATATGTTTGATTTCCTGCTTCAGCAGAGGGATGGACTAGAACAGTGGTCACCAACTGCTGGTCCGTAAGGAAATGTTGGTGATCCGCAGAAAAAGTATTTGCCTTTTTTATATTGCACTAAATCAGGGATCTTCAAAAGTACAGCCCCTGGGCCGGATACATGCAATCAACGCTTGTGTTGCTGCAGAAAGTCTCCCCCTTCAAGGTCTTTTTGTGCGGGTGGAAGGGGCACAGAAATTCTGACTTGGGGTCTGCTTCAGCCTCCTGGTGTGGGGCTTTGGGCGAAGGCTGGAGGGAAGCATCACTGGTGGCGAAGAGCTGGAGGACTTTGTTCGAATGGGATTGCATCATGGTCTGGAACTGGCTGACCATCTCAGGCCACTGAGCCTCCAGGTGCTGGCTCCTTGCCTTGCACTCCCACAGGTCTTCCCTCTGCTTGGACAACCTATGCTCGTAGTCCTCAGTGAGGTGCTTCTGCTGATCCTCCTTCTCGGTCAGATCCAATTTGAATTGAGCCAGCTGTTTTTGCCAACTCTTTCTCATGGTAGCTTAGCTCTAACAACGACTTCCTGTTGGGGCCCTAAGGTGCCCGGGCAGGCAGGTGAGGAATGGGTGGGAAGGGAAGGGCGAGTAGAGGCTGGCAAGGCGCCCATCGATGGAAGTGACATTGAGTTGGGCCACGCCTACCCAGTCACATGACCACCTAACCACACCCACCATGTCAGTCATTAGGCAGATCATAACAGTGGTCCACGGGATTTAAAATTATGAATTTAGTGGTCCCTGAGGTCTGAAAGTTTGGTGACCCCTGAATTAGAAGACCTCCAAGATCCCTTCTAACTCTGTCATTCTGTTAAGTCCAACATAGATTTACAAAAAGCAAAGATAATATATAAAGAACACAGAAGATAGTTGATATTACTGGGTTACTATGAAACCCTCTCTTTGGTTTCTAAGTTGTTTTATCCTTCCACTTTCCTCCTTTTCTCTCTTCAGTATCGGAGGCTCCCTGCCCATCGTCTTTGCCTATTTCTCTGAATTCTTAGCCCGTGAGAAGCGAGGAGAACATCTGAGCTGGCTCTGCATGTTCTGGATGATTGGTGGCTTGTATGCCTCAGTCATGGCCTGGAGCATCATCCCACATTACGGTAATCGCTTCCAGATCTAGAGGGGATTTCCCTGCTTCTGTGTCTTGTCTCTGTTGTTGGCTAGGTTTTATTTCATTGAAATTACCTGCTTCCGATCATTTAGGTCAGGGGTCTCCAATCTTGGCAACTTTAAGACTTGTGGACTTCAACTCCCAGAGTTCCTCAGCCAGCAAAGCTGGCTGAGGAACTCTGGGAGTTGAAGTCCACAAGTCTTAAAGTTGCCAAGGTTGGAGACCCCTGACCTAGTGAGACCAGACACCAAACTAAGTTAAACAGGCTGCAATGTACCTTAATTCAACCTGGTGACCTTCATGTTTTGGCCAATACCTTCGGCATAACAGAATTTGGAAGAAATTATACTATCATTTCCATATAGTAGGTACCACAAAATCTCCACAGACATGTTCATCAAATCATCAAGAGTCATGTTTGACTCGAAGGATGATGACGACGATGATGATGATGATACTTCCCACCTTCTTTAGCCAGGTATCATAGTCCAACCGTTTGCGGAAGGAATTTATTTGAAGAAGGCCAATCCAGTAGACCGGCCTGGGGGAATGCTACAGGTTTAATCCCAAATTAAATCTGCCAATTGTGGGGTGTTTCTGGGGTTCTGGGTCGATTGTAGAATAATCTGGAATGGATTGGTGCAGTTTATTGCCTATACATGTACCTAGCATCCACAGGTCATCTTATCTCTAGACCATCCAAACCTGCTTTGCTTCACAAAGGGGGGATGTAACAGATCTCTTCAACTAAACTATGCTGTAATGCTGAATAATGATGGTCCGTGGCTTTCTTGATTAGTCCAGCAAAATAATGAGCTGGATCAGCAGCTCCTAAATTTAAGGCTCTTGGGCATTGCACACAGGGTGAATAAACCTGAAGAAAAAAAAATCTGATGCTGATTGGACATCTTTCTGCTTGATTCCCATATCTTATAACTAGAGGTTTGTTAGATTCTTTTTCTTTGCTCTATTTAATTTAAATATGTTCTGCCTTATCTAGTCACTGACCACAATACGTATCACCCACCCACCCACCCATCCAGTCAGCCGGCCAGCTAGCCAGCTGTCCCTCTCCCTCTGCTCTCTCTCCTCTTCCTCCATTTATCTGTCCGTCCGTCCATCCATCCATCCATCCATCCATCCATCCATCCATCCATCCATCATCTCTCTCTCAAATCCATCCATCCATCGTCTGTCTATCTATCTAATCTATGTATCGATCTCTATCTATCATCCATCCATCCATCCATCCATCCATCCATCCATCCATCCATCTATTTATCATCTGTCTCTATCTAATATCTATGTATATATCTCGATATATCATCCATCCATCCATCCATCCATCCATCCATCCATCCATCCATCCATCTATCTATCATGTATCTATCTATCATCTGTCTATCTAATATCTATTTATCTATCTATCTATCTATCTATCTATCTATCTATCTATCTATCTATCTATCTATCTATCTATCTATCATGTATCTATCATCTGTCTGTCTATCTAATATCTAATATCTACCTACCTACCTACCTACCTACCTACCTATCTATCTATCTATCTATCTATCTATCTATCTATCTATCTATCTATCATCCGTCTGTCTATCTAATATCTATCTATCTATCTATCTATCTATCTATCTATCTATCTATCTATCTCTATGTCTGTCTATCTAATATCTATCTATCTATCTATCTATCTATCTATCTATCTATCTATCTATCATCATCATCTGTCTGTCTATCTAATCTATCTATCTATCTATCTATCTATCTATCTATCTATCTATCTATCTATCTTTCATCATCTATCCAGCCAATCCTCTGTCTTCTCAGGAATTTGGTTTTGTGTTTCTGCCTTTCAATGGAGCAAGGAAGAACTTAGTTTATATCGGTCTATCTATATTTCTATGTATCATCTATCCATCCATCATCTATCTATCTATCTATCTATCTATCTATCTATCTATCTATCTATCTATCATCTATCTATCTATCTATCTATCTATCTATCTATCTATCTATCTATCTATATCAACCTACCTACCTACCTACCTACCTGTTCTGACCCCCCCTTGACGGCTCGTTAACAAACGCAGACAATTAAACTTAAAAGGACTTTTCTTTATCAGTTTTCAGTTCAAACTGGCTTCGAGCCCAGACATAACATAAACATAAATCTCCGATAAGAATTCAAAACAAAAGCTCTTACAAACGCTGCAGTTCTTCCACAGTCTTCACAGATCAGGTTTACACCAAAGCACTTCTCCAAGTGAAACAGGCATAAATAAGCAAGCAATAAATCACGATTAATCATCAAACAATGTTGTACCAGACACGGAACACACGAAGGAACGACGTTGACTCCAGCGACTGGGGCATGGCAGCAACCTTCCCTTTATCTCCCAAACTTCCTCCCACAAGCCCCAGCTGCATACTGAATTTTGTATCTCGAAAAAACTCTCAGCAGAACTGCTGAGTCACAACACTGAATTTTGTATCCCGAAAAACCTCTCAGCAGAACTGCTGAGTCACAACACCTACCTACCTACCTACCTACCTACCTACCTACCTTTCTTTCTTTCTTTCTTTCTTTCTTTCTTTCTTTCTTTCTTTCTTTCTTTCTTTCTTTCTTTCTTTCTTTCTTTCTATTTATCTACAATCTCTCTCTCTCATCTCTCTCTCCCCCTCCCCCACTCATCTATCTCTCTTATTTGTCTCTCTCATCTGTCTATCATCTATCATCTCCTTGAATCTTCAGCCTGAAATGCCTGACATCTGGACTGGCACTGATCTATTGTATTCTATTTTTCCTGTCCTCTTTCTCCTTTACAGGTTGGGGGTTCAGTATGGGGAGCCATTACCACTTCCACAGCTGGAGGGTTTTTGTGGTGGTCTGTTCCCTCCCTTGCATAGCATCCCTCGTGGCTCTGAAATTCATGCCAGAAAGCCCACGTTTTTTGTTAGAGGTAAGCCATCTGACGTGGGAAAAGAGACAGTTGCACAGAGTGGCCAACCCCAGGATCTCTCAGAATCCTCTCCCCTTTTTTCCGGCACAGATTTTTTTTTAAAAAAAATGGGGCTACAAAGCAGCAGACTGCTTTCTTACTATTTTGAAGCTGAAAGGACTACACAAAAATTGCCAGAGTATGAACTCTACTCCAACTATGAAAATATGGAAAGTTCTGCACACAGAATCCTCCTTTTCTCCATGTCAGAAAGAGAGATTGTTCCGCAGGATTTTTTCTTGCTGCTAAAGATACAGATACACGGCAAGATGAAAAGGGGATAACTCTGTGCTAAAGCTTATAAAGCGGCAATCCACAAAGTCTTCCTTCTTTTCACATACTTTGTTTCAGTGACCCACAATTTGCTTTAGAGCTCTAAGAGATTGCCTCAGATAAATACTACTCCTCGAAACCTGTCTTAGAGGAGTTGCTTCCTAGATGATAAATATTCAGGAGACCAGGAGTGGGATTGTAAAATTTTAGCAACCTGTTCTCTGCCCAGTTGCTGGGTGTGCATAGTTGGCTTCCTGGACCACAGTGGGGGGGTTCCACCACAAATGCGCGAACGACAAAAGCGTGCCTGACTAAACCGCGGTGACAAAACCGCGCCGACAAAAGTGCGCCAACAAATGAGCGCTGAAGCGTGCCGACAACAGCGCGCCAACAGAAGCGCGCTGTAACCCTAACCCTAAACCTAACCCTAAACCTAACCCTAAACCTAACCCCAAACCTAACCCTAAACCTTACCTTAACTTAAATCGCGCTTCTGTCGGCGCGCTGTTGTTGTTCACACATTTGTCGGGTCACACTGTGGGGGGCATTTTTGCCTGCCCAAGGCTCCGGAGGCTTTTTTCAAGGCTCCGGGAGGGCGAAAATGGCCTCCCCCGTGCTCTGGAAGCCAGAAACGGGTGCATTTCCAGACTTCCAGTACTTCTGGTAGGCCTGTTTTTCACCCTCCCGGAGCCTCCATGTGGGCCCTGCACTTACCTGGCATCCAAAACAGGCCACGCGGAGACTCCTGGGAAGGGAGTAGTGGTTGAGGTCAGCTAGTCCTTGCAACTACCAGTTCGGCAAACCAGATTAAAATTAACATCCGGTTCGCCTCAACTGGTCTGAACCAGCTGAATCCTACCCCTGCCAGAGACCATGATTAAGATTCAGGAAACCATGATAAAGATTCAGGAGACGATGATTAAACAGCCCACTTCAAGCTTCCCTTGTTATCTGTGAAGAGATCTATCTCCTTGCCATTTCAGCAGAAAACTGTTAAGGACAAATGGAAATTTTCCTTCCAAATTCCATGAGGATTTGTTGGCTCTTAATGAGAAATAGTTCAGTTGCTGGACTTTTGTGGATATGCATGGATGGCAGTAAGTCTTTCTTGAGAATTTCTTAGACGATCATGCTTGGAAAACAGTCACTTTTAATTTCAGGTAGCTACCACAAAGCCAGATGTGAGTTTCTCAAATGTGTTGGTCTTCAGCTCCCAATTATCTTCATCCACTGTGTCCAAGGACTGGGGGGGATATTAGGAATTGGGGGAATTTATTTGGAGGGCAGCAGATGAGTAGAATTTTTACACAGAAGCCATATGCACAATTACTTCCTGGTGAGGTTCCTACTTGTCCTTTCCCTGTCACTGTTTAACAAATCTGGGGAAGCCGGATTACATTTGATTTAATTTAAAATACAATTGATAGAATGAACATGAAAGCAAATTAAATAGGATTAACATGATTACTTCTTCTGGCTCTTCAGTGTTCGTTTCTTCTTTCTCTCTCCCGTTAACATAGCATTGGAGCTGTGGTGGGTTGCAGGCGGGGCACTTCGGTACGGGCATACCAGAGCCTGCCTGGAGCACCGGATAGTGTTCCAGTATGGTGCTCCAGAGGACGTACCTGCCTGCCCGAGCTCCTTACCGTGTTTTAAAGCTTTTGGCGCTTCAGCGCATGCGCATGGTGCATACAGTGCCTGTGCGATGCTCCACCGAGCAGCTGGAGCGTCATGGAGGCTAGTGGAAGAGTCGTTTGCAGATACAACACATGCACGCACCACGTGCTTCCATGTGGGTGACGCCAGGCCCGTTCCAACTGTACCGGTTGGAACAGAATCTGGAACCCACCACTGCATTGGAGTTACCAACATTTTTTGGAAATGCAAACTGTCCTACATTTCATATTATACTCACAGAAAAAAAGGAGACATAGTAACCCCAGAAAACTACAATTTTTCAAGCATTCCTCCACCTTTGTTTGTTCTCTGGAAGTAGAAGCTTCCCATAGAGCTGGGAGGAGAGATTGCTGATTAAGTAAGTTATTCAGTCACCGGAACCAGAAGTTTATTCTTCCAAGTTTCAGATTCCTGGTGGGACCTATCCTCAGGGATCTCTCTCTCTCTCTCTCTCTCTCTCTCTCTCTCTCTCTCTCTCTCTCTCTCTCTCTCTCTCTCTCTCTCTCTCTCTCTCTCTCTCTCTCTCCCCCTCCCTCTCCCTCTCCCTCTCCCTCTCCCTCTCCCTCCCTCCCTCCCTCTCCATAATGTATCATTCTAAAAGAGAGAGAGAGATAATCCCTGAGGATGGGTTTGAGCACAAGTCCAAAAGCTTGAAAGAATTGTTCTGACCTAGGCTTCCCAAAAGCACGAAGCTGACTCCTTATCCCGATAAAACCCTTTTTATGTAGTTTTAAAGGGAATTCCTCTCCAGCAAAGTCCCGGCCAACAGACTTTCAAGAGATTTCACAACTACAGAGCTTTATCAGGCTTGGAGAACTGCCAGGATGATATCTTCCAAACGCCACTCTGTAGCAGACAACACTTGGCATGAAGTCAGGAACAGATCTTCACCCTAATGAACTAATTGTCTCTTGCAAACTCCCCTCTCCTTTCGCTCCTCTTTATTCCCTATGGGAGAGGCCATTCATCGTCCTCCTGTGGCTTTACTCCCGAGTTGGCCCTTGTTCCTTAGCTCTTCCCTTCTCCTGGCAGCTCTGCGTATGCGCACATAGGGAACAGGCTCCAGTTGTCCGACTCCGAAGGCAGCTGATAACTGTTGGACGGCCCTGGCCCCATCTCTGCCTCTGACGCAAAGTACTCGCCAGAGCCTTCCCCAGACTCCAGGACTGGCCCATGTTCCTCCCCAACCTCCTCACTGTCCGAATCTGCTGCCAGATCCACTGGCCGCTGGTGGGCCACAACAACAATAAACTTCTGGCTTTGGTGACCGACTCATATTGGATCCTTCAATATTATCCCAGGACATACATATATATTTGCCTTCATTTGTAAAAGTTGCTCATTCAGGAATGGAAGCATTTCCATCCAGAGCAATGCTCCCTCAGCTGTGGACATCTGGAGTTGCGGTTTCATCTTTTCTGGATAATAATAGTTTGGGTGAGGGTGGTGTACAATGTGGGGCTTCTGACTTCCTCTCCCGTGATTTTTCTAGATCGGTAAGCATGATGAAGCATGGATGATCCTTAAGCAAGTCCATGATGTCAACATGAGGGCCAAGGGAGAGCCAGAAAGGGTGTTTACGGTGAGATGGATCTACATGATTTCTTCTTTCTCCTAGATCAGAGGTGTCAAACTGGGATTCATTGAAGGCTGCATCAGGGTTGTGTTTGAGTTTGAGAAGCTGGGCTGGGTGGGGCCAGCTTGATGTCACTCATGCCAGGGGCGCCCATGGTTTCCCGAGTGCTCTGCCTGTGAAAACGGCCACCGAGCTCGGCCTCGGCCTGCAGCCCTCCTGAGCTCCATTTTCACCAGCAGAAGCACCAGAGACCAGTCCTTTGCTGTTTCCAGGGCAGCCCCATAGGCCTGGTCCAGTGGTGGGTTTCAAAAATTGTTCGAACCTATTCTGTGGGTGTGGCCTCCTTTGTCGGAGTGGCTTTCCGCCCATGTGACCGGATGGGAGTGGTTTGCCGCCCATGTGACCGGATATGAAGATGCCGACGACACTTGTCAGAACCACCTTAAATTACCTCACACACAGCACTGGCATGCATAAGAATAGGATGTGAACTTGTTTTTTAAAAGGCATCTTTGGTTTGCGTTAAAACAACTTCAACACACGCAATGTTCTGATTGCACCACAAACGCAATAGTCATCCTTACCTTTCCCAGAGGCACTGAGTTTTATAAATATGAGCATGATAGTGTAGAATAATCATCTCCAAGGACCAGTGGTGGGTTTCAAAAAAGTTTGGAACCTCTTCTGTAGGTGTGGCCTGCTTTCTGGGTCCACTGGTGGAACCTCTTCTAACCGGTTCGATAGATTTGACGAACCGGTTCTACCGAATAGGTGCGAACTGGTAGGAACCCACCTCTGGCCTGGTCTAAGTACCCAGTGGGTCGAATTCGGCCTGCGGGCCTTGTGTTTGACACCCCTGTCCTAGATAGACTTGGGCCAAAGGGCAATCCGTTTTTTTGATAAATGCTCCAAATCAGATCTCCTTTTTAAAAAAGACATCAGTATCACCCTGGACACTGCTTTTCCTTCAAGACTCTTGTTTTATTTCATGCCAAAGTGTAATCCCCACATAATCTAAAGCAGACTTCTCCAGATGTCTTATACTATGCTTCCTATCATTCTCATAATGAGTCCTTTGGCTGAGGATGATGGGTGTTCTAGTTATAACACTTCTAGAAAGAACCAGGTTAATGGAGGGCAAAATTAGATGATCATCTCTTTTCCCAGAGATACCAATGAAGACCTCAAGCCAAATGTATTTGTAGTTACTTTTCCCAACTGATCACTGTTAAGAACAACTCCTATCCATACTAAGGAGGTGTTACATAGCTAGTAAACAGTGATAGTAGATATAGTAGCTACTAATTGTAGACATAGTAGCTACTAATCATAGCTACAGTAGCTACTAATCATACCTATAGTAGCTATGGTTTACTAGCTACATGTTAGTAGCTAGTAACATGTAGCTAGTAAGCAGTAATAGTAATGAGTAAGATAAGTCCTCCAGGAAAAATTGGGACAATCACCCCAGAAATTAAAACAAAAAATAATGAAACCAAAATGGCCCAAATCTGAGAAGATGTTAGTGTTTTTGCCTGAAATCCTACAATTTTGTTCTGTTGGGTCAACAAATCTTAATAGGTTCTCAATGAGTATGTCAAAATCTTGTTCAGTTTTGGCCATTTTTAAAATGCATTCATTTTTTAAATTATTATGATTCGTCACGCAGTCAGCCAGGTGTTCAGACTGGATTTGGCATTTTTATTATCAATATCATTGTTATTTTGAGCATCCAATCCACCATGGGAAGTAATGAGATGGCACCCAGTACCTGAATAAGTGCCCCATCAGGCACGATCATTTCCTGTTCATTATTTTTGTGTACATGTATGAGATTTGCAAACTCTCTCTTGGAGCAGTTCCTTTAATTCCCCCCCCCCCCCCCCATCATTTGTACTTCCCAATCAAACCTGATGGTAGGAGATGCTGCAAGATAGTAGAAGGTAAGTAAGAGAGGTCAACATGCCCCTTTCCTTCAGAACAAAGATCTTGGCCACGTGTCCCAAAGGGGCTTTTTCAGGAGGCAACTGGACTTGTTTTTTTCTTCTGAAGATGTTTCACTTCTCATCCAAGAAGCTTCTTCAGCTCTGACAGGATGGTGGGGAATGGAAGGATTGATATGTATTGCAGACAGCTAGTGAGGTTAAAACCAATATCGTTGCATTTAAGTACAATGACAATAAAGATTATACTTATAGTTATAGTTATTTGCATCCTTTTAACAGGTCATTGAAGCACTTGGAGGTTTTATCTGTGTTCTCATGGTCACCTGAGGGTCACAGGAACCAGGAGCACCACTCAAGTGACTCTGAGGACACAGAGAAACCTCCAGGTGCTTCAATGACCCTCTAAAGGATGCAAATGACCAGTTTTCTGCAAGTGATAGAAATCCTTCCATTCCCCATCATCCTGTCAGATCTGAAGAAGCTTCTTGGATGAGAAGCAAAACGTTTTCAAAGAAAAAAACCCAGAAAGTCCTGTTGCGTCCTGAAAAAGCTCCTTTGGGACAACCATGACCTGGATGACTGAGAAGCTCCACAGAATCTTGGCCATATATTCATCCTTTCTAAAAGATGGAGTAGATTCAGAGAAGACGTTCGGTGTGTATACTTATCTTTGGGGAAAGCCCCAATGACTGTGGCAACATTTTGTTTTGTGTAGTCGCAAACAATCCTGGTGTCAGCGTTCCAAGTATCATGCAGAATTAAATCAAAGTCCAAGGCAAAATGATCCTTTTTGTTCCAATTTGATAAGACAGACATCTTAGGCACATCTGTGTTATGGAATTCCAATACTGGAAATGACATCAGAATTCCACCCATTTAAAAGTTCATGATCTTGTCCCCACACCCACAATCCATCACATGGTCCAATCTTCTTCTTCCACACTGGTGTCTCCACCCAGCTGCTTCCTGTCAGGTGTGAAAGTGCGGAGACAAAGGATGACCTTGGCTTCTAGTAAAGAATGCAAATAATAAATTCCACAATTCTACTCCTTCTATTCCCCCCTCCCATCGACTATACTAAAGAAACAGCATAATGAAATAAGAGAAAGTGTGGCAGGCCAAAATTCTAAAAGGAATATAATTGCAGGCCTGACACCTGGCTTCCAGAGGATTAGCAATTCAGACATCAGAACTGGCCCTTCTCTGCCTTCTGTAGCCTTTGTGAAGTTGCTAACACAAACCAGGTTGTGTCTGAAGAGGCTGCTAGTGATGATGAGTTTTGTAAATTCTACTTCACTTTTCTTCTTCTTCAGGTAGCTCAGATTAAAACCCCCAAGCAAGTTGATGAATTTATTGAAATACAGAGCTCCACAGGAACATGGTACCAACGTTGCTTTGTTAGAGTCACGACCACCATCAGACAGGTATGGAACAAGGGTAATTAAGCGAAAAAGCACCCAGGATTTGGATTCATACAACCCAACAACCTGGATTAGCAAAACACAGTTACCGTGATTGCATAACATGCAATGTTCCAATAAACAAGCTATTTTATGGCTTAAGAAACTTTTTTTTTCATTTAGTATATAAAGACAAGCCATTTTCTTTATTTACTAAATGGCGGGAAAAAACAGTTGCAATGGATGTCTGTGAAAGTTGAACCATAAAAAAGGCTGAGCGCCAAAGAATGGAGGCCTTTGAATTCTGGTGCCGGAGAAGACTCCTGCGAGTCCCTTGAACTGCAAGACAATCCAACCGGTCAGTCCTAGAGGAGATCAACCCTGACTGCTCTTTAGAAGGCCAGATCCTGAAGAGGAAACTCAAATACTTTGGCCACCTAATGAGAAGGAAGGACTCACTGGAGAAGAGCCTCATGCTGGGAAAGATTGAGGGCAAAAGAAGAAGGGACAGCAGAGAATGAGGTGCCTAGATGGAGTCCCTGGAGCAGTTGACATGAGCTTAAATGGACTCCAGGGGATGGTAGAGGACAGGAAGGCCTGGAGGAACATTGTCCATGGGGTCGTAATGGGTCAGACATGACTTTGCAACTAACAACAACAAAGTACCTATGACAACTTCAGCTTCTAATGCATTATCTGTGATATCCTAATTCAACAATTTATTCTGCTTTCCTTCCAATGAATAATCCTTGGGATGAAAGTATCCTGGGATGCATTTTGAAAACCTATGACCATGTGGTTGCATATTTTGCTTAGTCATATATGTTTAAGCAAAGGAATGGTCCGGTGGCCTAGAGGTGGTGCTCTCGGCTTACAATCAGGAGGCTGTGAGTTCAATCCTAGGTAGAGGCAAGTATTTCTCTCCCTGGACACTCTGAGAATCTATCTGCTGAACAAAAACTCTGCATTGGTGACAGGTAGGGCATCCGGCCATTAAAACACTCTGTTAGCTCCATTCAGTTGCCCAGACTCCATCCCTGCAAGGGATTATGGGGTCATTAACAGAGGTGGGTTGCTCCCGGTTTGGCCCAGTTTGGCCGAACCAGTAGTGGAAGTCAGGCCTGGGTCACAGAACCAGCAGCAACCCAGGCCTGCCACGCCCCCAAACCGGTTCCCTCACCACTTCCATTTTGGTTTTTAGTGACTACACGTGCGCAGGTCAGTGTAAATTGTTCTGCACATGTACAAAGAACAATTTGCATCAGTGCTGGGTTTCAAAATATTTTAGAACCTCTTCTGTAGGTGTGGCCTGCTTTGTGGGAGTGGCTTGCTGGCCATGTGACCAGATGGGAGTGGCTTGCCAGTCACGTGACTGGGTGGGCGTGGCCAACTTGTAAAATGTGGTGAAACTCACTTAACAACGCTCTTGCTTAGCAACCAAAATGTTGGCTCACAAACTCTGGCATTTGAAGCACGCAAATCTTAAAGCTGTCAAGTTACAAGACCCTTGCACCCCTAACCCTGTAGAAATAAAAACCCCAGGGGTGTTCAAACTTGACAGCTTTAAGACTTGTGGACTTCAACTCCCAGAATTCCTCCTCCAATCATTGTTGGCTCAAAAACTCTGGCATTTGAAGCATGCAAGTCTTAAAGTTGTCAAGTTACAAGACCCTTGCACCCCTAACCCTTTAGAAAAAAAAACCCCAGAGGCGTTCAAACTTGACAGCTTTAAGACTTGTGGACTTCAACTCCCAGAATTCCTCCTCTTGCTCTTCATCTTGATGATGTCTGGATGGGTGGGGGGAGGGAGCTGGGACCGGTTCTAAATGGCACTCTAGATTTGTGGAACCTCTTCTATAGAGGAGGTTAGAACTGGCAGGAACCCACCCCTGATTTGCATTGAATAGTGCATGCACGCACAGTGCACATCTGTCACAGGCAGGGGTTGCAAACCGCTAGTAAAACTGGCAGCAACCCACCCCTGTTTGTTAAATGAAGATGATGATGATAAATGTTTTACCATGATTTGTTGAATATGGCACTGTGGTCCATATATTGCCTTAAACTGAGATCAACCAAATCAAATTATATCCTAACACAGGGTGTGATCCAACAAACATTAGTTCACACAAAACTGTCAGCCACTATGAGTGATGTTGATTAAACACAATCATTTTCACTTAGTTGGATAACTTAGCTGAACATGCCTTTTGAAATAGGAAAGACATCACAACAAATTATAGAATAAATTAAGGTCACCAATCTCATTGAACTAATTTGAGATTGCCACTGGTTTTACCAAGAATTAGCTATTTTTCGTGATAACTTTTATTTTATTTTATTTTTTTAGGTAATGGACAATGTGGTTTATTGCCTGACAGCTCAGTACAGGATGAATACACTATTACTGTCTGTTATCTGGTTTTCAATGGCCTTAAGGTAGGTGTTTTAGGTTTGTTTTTTAGGTTTGTAGAACATTATCTTTCCTCTTTGATCCACAGTCAGTATGTCCAACATATCAGCTATGAAATCAACTCTAGTTGATGCCTCCACACATATTTTTCAAAACTGAAATCTTTCAAAATTCTGCCCTGCATCAGTGGACAGGAAAATTAACTGATTTTTTTCTACATGTCCAAAGAAAGGAGAGAGTGGGGCGGTGGCCTAGAGGTGGAGCTCTCGCCTCACCATCAGGAGGCTATGAGTTCAATCCTAGGTAGAGGCGATATTTTTCTCTCTGGACACAATGAGAATATATTTGCTGAAGAAAACTCCGCATTGGTGACAGGAAGGGCATCCGGCCATTAAAATGCTTTGCTACCTCCATTCAGTTGTCCAAACTTCACCCCACAAGGGATTATGGGGATCATTAAAAGAAGAAGAAGATGATGATTATGTCCAGAGGAAGGAGAAGTTCTCCAACCATCCCTCAAAGGCATGACTCCTACTTAGTGTCATTGTAGAACCACTAGTAATAAGTACAACTAATAAACCCCTTTGCAAGGAGTTCCTTCTTGAGGTCACCCTATGGGGTTGAAGGGAAGGAAGAGAAGCTTTTGTAGAAGGGATGGGAAGATGAAAATTCACACATACAGTATATTTTGGAAGGTTGAACTGTTTTTGGGGAGGGGGGAACAGCTTCCTTATATGTCCTGGACTTTAAAATCATTAACCATGATAACAAAATAAAATGCCTATGAAAATGAGGGCAGAAAGGCTTTGTGTACAATGGGGGATTGGGAGTGAACTCTTAGAATTTTGTTCTGACCCAGGATTCCTTAAAAAGCACGAATCAAGAGTCTTGGTCCTGGCAAAACCTCTTTTATTTACACGACTGTGAATTCCTTTCATTCATAGTCAGCAAGGCTTAGCAAACAGTCTTTCAGAGGAATGTTTATCAACACAAACCTTATCTCGCTTGGAGAGCTGCCAGATAACTAGTTTCCAAATGCAGGACAAGGCAACACTTGGCACTGAATCTCTTAGAGTCACAAACAGAACTTTCCACTCTTGAACCAATCGAATGAAGGAATGGTTTCCTATAAAAGCTCACTCCCCATTCGCTCCTCTTTTGTTTATGGGAGGGGACAATTACCTCCAAGGTGTGGCTTTACTCCTGAGTCGACCCTGTTTTCTCAGTTGTTCTTATCTTGTGGCAGCTCTGCGCATGCATGCACACATTGGGAACAGGCTCCAGCTGTTCTTCTGCCTCACTGCTGTCTAGCTTCCTCTCTGCCTCCAATGCAGAACCCTTGTCTGAGCTTTCCTCAGCCCCCAGGACTGGCCCATGTTCCTCCCCAACCTCCTCACTGTCTGAGTCTGCTGCCAGCTCTGCTGGACGCCACTGGGCCACAACAAATTTAGACATGTAGCCTGCTTCTGTTTCCAGTCCTAAAACTGTGGAAGAGTTCTTTGAGTCACCAAGAAAAGCAATGCAATTGATATTTTCTCCTCTCCACAGTTATTATGGTCTGATTGTCTGGTTCCCTGATATGATACGGTATTACCAAGAGGAAGCATATAAGTCTGAGAGGAAGACTTTCGAGTCAGAATTAGTGAAGGACTTCACCTTTGACTTCAATCTCCGAAACCAGCTCTACTTGAATTGGACATTCAAGAATGACAGGTGAGTGCCATCATCAGCCCCCTGAGCCTCTAGGGAGGGCCATGTTCTGTCCGATATTCCAAATGGTGGAACTCATGCAAAGTGGAGATCAGCCTTTGTGTGTGAATCCTCTCCCGGCTTTTGGGAAGTCACTTGCTGCAGGGTTCAATTAAAAGAAGTTCATTGATCCAATCAATTCATTCTCAGCAGTTAGATTTCATCGGAAACACATCCAAGCTGGAACAGGATTAAATCAACTTCTCCCTAGCAGCCGTAATCAAGGGGTTAACTCAGGGGTCAGCAACCTTAAACACTCAAAGAGCCACAAAGGTCCTAACCGGAAGCCTCTCCATTCAACTCTAGAGCCAATCCAGAAGTCTGGTTTTCCCCACCATAGAGTCTCTTTCTAACACGGCATCCTTTTTCCTCTGCTGCTCAGAAGTCCGGTTCCCCCACCATAGAGTCTCTTCCTAGCGCAGCATCCCTTTTCCTCTACCTGTCCTAACTGAACACCCTATCTCTTGTGGAGCTGACTGGGAGCCGCAGCAGAGGGGTGAAAGACCCACATGCAGCTCCAGAGCTGTGTGTTGCCGACCCCTGGGCTAACTAATTCCTGGATCTGCTGATATAGAAGTTGAAGTCCTAGAAAGGGCCCACAAAAATGAAAAGGGGAGGGGGAATTCTTAGGCCTCCCATCTCTTTTACTACTTAATAACTCCCTCTCTGGCACTGCAAGGAAGGCTTGAGTGTGAAAAATGAGCTGGAATGAGTTGATGAGTTGTACCTAAGAAAATTCATATTATCTCCAGATTGATAAAATGGCTCAGAGAAAGCCCATTTCTAAATTAAGTATCACAGGAAGATACTCATTTTTGAATTGGGCTGAGGGTGGGAGAAATGAAGACCTCCAGGGGGTCTTCATACCTTGTCATGGTTTTATCCTACTCAACTTAAACACTATTTGCTATTTTAACAAATGGTGTATTCCAAGAGAAGAGAAAGCAGTATATTGCATAACAATACAACAGATAACAAAAAACCCGATGGTCAGAAAAACTTTAATGAAATACGTTGCACATTTGGCCGATATGCAGCCAGCGACCACTTAGAGGTTAAGGGCTGCTATTAGGCCTTTAAATTAATTTAACTCCACTTAATGTGATTATTCCGCATGGATGTAATACTTTTCCCCTTCTATTTGATTAAGTTAAAAAAAATCCTTCTTGTTCAACTCAACTCTTGGGGCTACACGAAGAGTTCCTTGTCAATACAGAAGTGACTCATAATTGCTTCCTTCGTTGTCTGGCCTTTTGCCCAGACTATCCTACCCAAATACTAACTAGGTTTGAAGTGGCTTAGCACTTCGGGAGACCACCCAAGGTTGACACAAATTGGAGACTTGGTTCCATTAAGTGATGCCTTTGAAGGTGGACATGACCTTGGAGATAGGAGAAGGAGCTGAAGTCTAGACAATGTTCTGATAAAGGACATCTGAGTCCAAAGCAAGAAGTGGGGAAAACATCTCAGAAGGAAGGAGGGGGAGTCCCTGCGGTGTTTACTCCACTAGTTGTTGCTGACTATAGGGATCGGTCCTCATCTCCATTTCAAGGCCATTGAACCAGTACTGTCCATAGTCCATTTCCATGGTCATGTGGCCAGCATGACATCATGGAGCACTCTTACCTTCCCCTCAAAGTGGTACCTATTTATCTACTCACATTTGCATGCTTTGGAACTGCTCGGTTGGCAGAAACTGATGCAAGGATGGGAGCTTACCCTGTCACTTGATGCTCGAGTCTCGAACTCAGCTGCTAGCTTTCCAGCTGACAAGCCCAGCATCTTCACCACAAAGCCACCACACCACCCATCTCAGAAAGAACCCTCCCAGAGGTGGGTTGCTACCGGTTTGCACCATTTTGGGCAAACCGGGAGTGGAATGTTGGCCTGGGTCACAGAAATGGTAGCAACCTAGGCTGGCCACTGAATGCTTTTTCTTCCTTTTTTAATGTTCCGCGCATACGCGGAACTATTTACAAGCAATTGTGTGCGCAGTGAACCAACAGTAACGCCGGCAGCAACCCACCCTTGAACCCTCCCTAATTTTCAGGACAGTGAAATGGGAGGGAGGGAGGGGAGAGGTACTTTCAGGGTTCCACCACAAAACCGCGGAGGACAAAATCGCGCTCGACAAAAGCGCGCATTTGACGTCATCACAGCGTGACGAAAACATCGCGCTGTGATCGAAAAATGTAAAAATAAAGCGAAAACCTTATCCTAACCCCCCCAAACCCAGCCCTAAACCTAACCCTAAACCTAACCCTTAACCTAACCCTAAATCTAACCCTAAACATAACCCTTAACCTAACGCTAAACCTAACGCTAACCCTTAACCTAACGCTAAACGTAACCCTAACGCTCTAAACCTAACCCTAACTCTTAACGTAACCCTAACCCTAACCCTAACCCTAACCCTTACCTTTATGTGAATCGGCTTGCTTTAATTTTAATTTTATTTCAATTTTTAATTTTTTCCGTCGCGCTGTGATGATGTCAAATGCGCGCTTTCGTCGAGCGCGATTTTGTCCTCCGCGGTTTTGACGGGTCACGACTTTCAGACTTGCAAAATTGATATCAGGTTTTGAGGTAGTCCAGAAAAGAAGCACCATCCATCAACCTTACTTTTATGTTTAAGATTATAGTGATAGAAACTCACAAAATCTGGAAGTATCCCTCTTTTCCTTATTTTTGAATCTAATGGAAACTAGGAAGGGCCCCCTTTGAGGTGCTTCTTCCACCCACCCCACCCCCATTCCTTCTATGGGCTGAGATGATCTCTTGCCTGACCTGCCTGCAAGTTCTTTTTCCTGTCTCCGAAGTTCATTCTCACTCACCCTTATAGGACTCTGGGGCTGCACACAGAAATGTGGAGACCTGTGCTGTGTACTCTTGTTTAGATGCAACACCTTACTCATGGAAACTATACGGAAGCTCAAGTTCCCAATTCTGAATATTTCAGTTGTATTAGCCAACTTATCTATTATTAGACTTATATACCGCTTCATAGGGCTTTCAGCCCTCTCTAAGCGGTTTACAGAGTCAGCATATCGCCCCCACAGTCTGGGTCCTCATTTCACCCACCTCGGAAGGATGGAAGGCTGAGTCAACCTTGAGCCGGTGAGATTTGAACTGCTGAACTGCAGACAACAGTCAGCTGAAGTGGCCTGCACCCTAACCACTGCGCCACCTCGGCTCATTATTTCTTATTTCTTGCATGAGTAGCTGGTTGGGGACATGTCTTTGCTCAAAGCAGGAGAAATAAAGCTCAAATCACTCCAACTATTTTAGTTCAGAAGAGATGAAATATTGTGCAGGAGTGTGCAGTAGCAGCCAAAAAAATGCTAATACAACCCTGGGTTGTGTAAACAGAGGCACAGAATCAAGATCACGTGAAATATTTGTACCGCTTTACAAAACTCTAGTAGGACCACACTTCAAATGCTGCAAACAATTTTGGTCCCCATACTACAAAAAAGTTGTTGAGACTTTGGAAAAAGCTCAGAGAAGAGCAACTAAGATGATCAAAAGCCTGGAGACTAAAAGATATGAAGAATGGCTGCAGGATTTGGGTTTGGCTAATCTAAAGAAAAGAAGCATGTCAACCCCCCCCCCCCCCGATAGCAGTATTCCAGTATTTGAGGGGCAGCAGAAAGCAAGACAAGAAACAATGGTTGGAAATTAACCAAGGAGAGAAGCAACCTGGAATGAAGGAGAATCTTCATAGAGCCGAGGTGGCGCAGTGGTTAAATGCAGCACTGCAGGCTACTTCAGCTGACTGCAGTTCTGCAGTTCAGCTGTTCAAATCTCACCGGCTCAGGGTTGACTCAGCCTTCCATCCTTCCGAGGTGGGTAAAATGAGGAGCCAGATTATTGTTGGGGGCAATATGCTGACTCTGTAAAACCGCTTAGAGAGGGCTGAAAGCCCTATGAAGCAGTATATAAGTCTAATAAAATAAATAAATCTTCCTAACAGTGAAGACAATTAACCAGTGGAACAGCTTGCCTCCAGAAGTTGTGGACATCCCACCACTGGAGGGTTTTAAGAAGATTCTAGACTCAGTCACTTATCTGAAATGGTACAGGTTCTCCTGCTTGAGCAGGGGGTTGGGCTAGAAGACCCCCAAGGTCCCTTCCAGCTCATTCATTCTATTATATTGCTTTAGAGGTTTTTTAGATATGATTGTTTCAGGGACTGCAGTCAGGGGAGGCAGGGGAGGCAGGGCCTCACCACTGTCATCATGAAAAGAAAAAAAAATGTAAAAGGAAAAAGGTAGTTGCTGCCAGAGTCACAGTGGATGACTCTGCTTGGTGCTTAACTGTTTAAAAAAGCCTCTAAAAAAGTGCCCTCTACAGGAGGAGGCGGGAGAACCACGTGCCTCATTTAATCTATCTTTATGATCACTCGAGCAGAGCTAAGCAAGAGTTAAAAGCTGAAAAATTCCTGATGGGAGGGAGAGAGGGAAGAAGGAGGGGAAGGGAGAAGAAAAAGAAAAAGAAAGAAAGAAACTTATTTAGCAAAGGAGAAAAACAAATGCTGTTGCTTTAAATCGGAACTGAGCATGCCTGGCTGTGGAATTCTGGGAGTTGAAGTCCACAAGTCTAAAAAAATTGCTGCCTCACCAGCCATAAACCTCACTGCACGTCACTGGATTGTTTCATATCTCAATCCAGATGAGTCAAGCAAGGTCAGATCAGTTTAGTTTTTTGACAATACCCACTGGGAAATCCTGCAACTCTCCACTAAATTTGAGAAGTTTTTTAAAAATTCCCAGAGGAAGGAAAGCAACAGACTTCCATACCATTGCCAAGGAAGCTACGTGGCACAACCATGTGTGATGGAATGTGCAGCTGGGGAAGAAGTGGAGAGAGGGAGGAAATCTTCACAATCACACTGCAACTTCCCAGGGAGGAAGCAGAGAGCATATTTCAACCTAGAACTAAGGAGAAATTTCTTGAGGGTTAAAACAATTAATCAGTGGAACAACTTGCCTCCAGAAATTATGAATGCTCCAATACTGGAAGTTTTAAAGAAGAGATTAGATAGCAATTTGTCTGAAGTGGTGTAGGGTTTCCTCCCTAAGCAGGGGGTTGGACTAGAAGACCTCCAAGGTCCCTTCCAACTCTTTTATTCTGTTTTTTTTTCTGAGGTGCCTAAGACAAGAGACTGTACAGTCCTGTTCTGGCTGATGTAGAGAAGAAAAGGTTATTTTTGTTTTTTAAAAAAACCCTAAAATCTCTCAGGGTATATCTATTAGGCTAAAAGGTTATACCTTTAGTTTGGCAAGATTGCATTAAGTGTAAGGAAATAAAGATCTGGACTCCAGAAGATCTCACTGCTGGGACATTTCTGGGCTGAGACCAGGCGGCACCAGGAATCAAGCTCAACTTGCAGGAGGAAACTTCTCTGTATTTTAGATATCAGATTCTCCACCACCACCACCACCACCCTTTGATGGCAACTTAAAAGTACTTGTTGGTCTCTATTTGGGGCATTCTGACCTCTTGTGGCAATAGGAGGGAAAGCAGTTCACAGAAACCTTTTCTGCTGAAATGTATGGTTGGGCTGCATTTCACGACTCTCTTCCTTCTATAATCTATCCTGTCTAATCATTAAAATCCTAGATCACAAGCTCATTTTTCCCAATTTTTGTTCCCAAAGCCCATAAGAGGCTTCCAGTCACCAATAAACATAGAGGGTCTGTTTTTCTAATCCAAAAATGTATCCTTTTCACCAACATCCATCAACTTCACCATCCATTCCTCCATAGTAGTAAGTAGGGTCTTTCTGCACAGAATAATATCGCGACAGTCATCGTATATATTGAAATAATTTCAGAACTGGGAGCTTCTGAGCATCACCTGGTTTCTCATCCCAGCAGTTTCTTCTGGAATGATTTCAGTTATTTCCCCAACCTTTAAAGGAAGTCTTAGCAAGGCTTGATGGACTCCCTTACATCCAAATTATCCAACTCTTCCGCTAACAAAAATGCTTACGAGTACCTAAAGTTTCTAAAACTGGAGAGGAAATGTTTGTATTCTAAATTTAAAGATGCTCCTAGTCTTGGTTTAACTCTGTAGTAGTCAACCTGGTCCCTACCGCCCACTAGCGGGCGTTCCAGCTTTCATGGTGGGAGGTAGGGGTTTGCTGTAACTCTGATTTATAAATTTTATAAAGTAAAGTTACTTCCCTACTTTATAAATCACCATTACTGTGGAACAGGTGGGCAGTTAGAAAATTTTACTACTAACAGAGATACAAAAGTGGGCGGTAGGTATAAAAAGCTTGACAACCCCTGGTTTAAGTCATTGCACATCTTGGATAGATTCTATAGCCCCCTGTGAGTGATTTTCAAGTCTCTGCCAAGCATGCATGCGGGAGATGTGTGTACATGTGCAGAGCGGAGGAGCACGGGTGTGTGTGTCACACGCGCATGCACGGGGGCTGGCGGCCTGCGACGACCAAAAGGTTAGCCATCACTGCTATAGCCTGTTGTGTTTCTTACCTTCTGCCCTTTGCTAATGACAAGGTTTGAAGTATGAAGGCAAGGTCTTAGCTCTTGTCCATCCTCAGGTTCATTCAAATGAAAATGCGCGATGTGACTTTTGACAACTCTCTCTTTGAGGACTGTCATTTTGAAGATGTGACATCCAGCGAGACCTTCTTCAAAAAGTGCACTCTTGTAAATACCACCTTCTACGACACAGGTAACGTGGAGGGGCACCTGGGCATGCATGCATGAAGTGCCTCTGTGCATCAGGGAGGGGAGCTGGGTTCCCCCCCCCTGTAAAAGCAGAAGACAGAGAGCCAAGTCTTTAGAGCAGAACTTGCAAAGGAAGCAGAATAATCCCTCTGCAGAGCCGAGAAGTGGAGGGTCTTGTAGTGTGTGGCCAAAATAGTCAAGATGGCAGCTCCAGTAGTGGAAGGCAAGCTCTACCTGCAACCCGTAATTAAGCAGAATTTGGATCACACCATCATGGCTGCCATCTTGAATATTTTGATTAAACCCTACAGACACCCCTGGACTGAATGTCAAATGCCACCTTATGTTTGCTTTGCCAGTGTAAGACTGCCATGGACTGTGGGGAGAGGGAATAATGGGAGGGGAGGGCGAACGCTTGGGGGAAATGAAAGTAGAGACTGTGCCATCCCCAGAAGCTGCTTCAAGGTCAACCAGCTGGAAGAAAGAGGAAGCCGCATACCAACCTGCGGTTAGATTGACTGTTGTGAAAACATTTCGCATGGACCTGATGGGTTACAGTGGGGATGGTGGCAGAGAGGGGCAGATAAGGGGGAGGAAATAGAACTTAGTGATTTTGGGGCACGCGATTCTCAGTTCTGCCTATGCATTACTGCAATACACTTGGTCTCTCGTAAAACTATACCTTTCTCAAAAAATGGATCCAAGGATCATTTCTGCTTAGAAGTTTACGTTGTGGTAGGTCTGAGATTGAGTCCCAAACATTCGCTTTTCTTTCTTTTGGAGGATGGAAATTATTTGCAATTTCCATTATTTGTCATAATTTACATCATTTGTAATTTTCATGCTAAGGGTTTGATTCAGCAGAGTTCCTAGGACCATCAGAGCAGGGCAGAGGATGGTTCCAACAGGACAATATTAAAGTCCTCTTCTTTTTGTAAAATAGTGTTAAAAGCCACATGCACAATAGATCAGGCTGGAATTGTGAATCCATGAGCACTACCTTGCTTGGTTTGAAACCTCCCTGAAGCCACACCATGACGATTTCTAGCTTTCCAATTGGAAAGATATTGCCAGGCCTCCCAAGTAACATGTCCCAAAAAAATAAAGTCCAAGGCATCCATCTTGCTTTGCAAATCCGTTTATTAAGAGCACATTAAATTGGCAAGGACGTGGTGTAATTCCAACTCTGAAGCAGATCAGGAATTACACCCAATAAAAGCAAAAGTTTGAACACCCCCCCCCTCGCGGGGGTCACAAACTACAATCAATCCTCAGTCCAACAGCCAGGTGACTCCAAACCACCTTCAGCCAGCTGCAGGCATTGTCTCTCTTCCCACGGGAAAGAAATGCCACCTGGACATAACATTCCCCCTTTAACTTTACACCAGTGGTGAAATCTAATTCCCTGCTATCAGTTCTGTGGGCGTGGCTTGGTGGGAAAGGTCATGTGACTGGGTGGGCATGGTCAACTTTTTTTCTCCCACTTTCAGCTATTTTTTTAAAGCTTTTAAAAACACTTTCTCCTTGCCGATTCGCCTGAAACGGCAGGAAAAAAATGCTTTAAAAATCTAAAGAAATAGCTTCCGATGATCGCGTGGCTCAGCTGTGAGCCATGTGATCATCGGAAGCTTTTTAAAAAGCTTTTTAAAGCATTTTTTCCCTGCCGGAAAAAAAAAGCTTCCGACAATCACACGGCTCACAGCTGACCCGTGCGATCCTCGGAAGCTTTTTTTTAAACTACCAGTTCACAGAACCAAGGACAATAGTCTCTACTGGTTCAGCCAAACCAGGCCAAACCGGGAGGATTTCACCCCTGCTTCACAACCCTGTCAACAACCCCTGTTAAGAGTTAGAAAGTGGCGACCCTGAAGTATTTTTAAATTCAGTTACTACAAACCTAAAAGCTAATAGAAAAAGCGTGCAAAGGCTACAATGAAATATGGCTACACGAAAGTCATCTTCAGGCTCAACAGATACACCTTCTCAGTATAATGTCTAGAATTAGGGTTCTAGGCTAGGGATTGATGAAGCTCTGACCCAAGGCCAGTCCCACAACGCCAGCCAAATTGTGAAGTTATGTAAAGGTGATCTTATCTGAAGAATTCTGGAGACCTAGTGTTCAAGACTTCACGAGACCTCATGGAAGATTGTTTGCACAATCCCCTCCTTCATTAAAATTCTCTCAGAAATTCAGAAAGTTGTGACCCCGGCCCAGGGGTGGGTTTCTCGCCCCGTTCCAAGCGGTTCGGTTGGAATGGGGCCGGCGGCGTCCTCGTGCACGCGCGCGGTGCACACATGCATACTAGCATCTGTGCGACGCTCCAGCTGCTCCTGGACGATCGCGCAGGTGCTGTATGCGTCCTGCGCATGCGTGGAAGCGCAGAACTCATCAAAACCGGGTAAGGACCGCGGGCGGGCTGCCGGCGTTACTTACTTCCGGGTTCGGCAACTACCGGTTCGCAGGGACTGCCGCGAACCGGTTGAAACCCACCCCTGCCCCGGCCGATGAGAAATACGCACTCCCCGCCCCAATAATTCTTACCCTCGCCATAAACGGCTGTCTCCAGGAATCTGAGCCGCTAGAGATTTGCCCCTCACTTATCAAAGCTGTTCTAAGGATCATCATCCATTGTTTCCTTCTCACAGATCTCTACAAGTATAAATTCATTGACTGCGAATTTGTGAATGTCTCGTATTTTGGGCAGAAGAAGGGCTGCCAGCTGGATTTTGAGGAAGACAACGATTTCCTCATTTACCTTGTCAGCTTCTTGGGCAGCCTTTCCGTCTTGCCTGGCAACATCATCTCAGCTCTGCTGATGGACAAATTAGGAAGAATCAAGATGATCGGTGAGTGGGGACGAATGGTATCAAAGGGGAAGGATGGGTCTGGCAGTCCTTTCGTGTGATGACCGCCATGTCTTGGTTCAAGAGCCAGGCATTTAGAACAGAGATGGGATTCAGCCGGTTCTCTCCGGTTCAGGCAAACTGGTAGCGGCGGCTGTGGGAGACTCTGCCCATCTGCCCTGATGTAATATGCGAGCACTGCACATGCGCAGAAGGCAATGCACATGTGCAACCATGGCGCGTGCAAGCTCACATTTGCAAACTGGTAAGGAAGGTACGCGGTGGTTCAGTGGCTAAGATGCTGAGCTTGTTGATTAGAAAGGTCAACAGTTCAGCAGTTCGAATCCCTAGTGCTGCGTAAGGGAGTGAGCTCCCGTTACTTGTCCCAGCGGTGTCCGAAGATGCCTCCGTGGTCATATGGCCGGCATGATGAAATGCCAAAGGCGCACAGAACACTGTTACCTTCCCACCAAAGGCGGTTCCTATTTTTCTACTTGCATTTTTACATGTTTCGAACTGCTAGGTTGGAAGAAGCTGGGACAAGTAACAGGAGCTCACTCCATTACACGGTGCTAGGGATTCGAACTGCCAAACTGCTGACCTTTCTGATCAACAACGTCTTACCCACTGAGCCACCGCATCCTCATTTGCCTACTTGCCATATTGCATGTTTTCAAACTCCTGACTGAGCAGAAGCCAGGGACTGAGCAGCAGGAGCTCACCCAATCTCTTGGAGCCAGGCTCAAACTGCTGAAGTGAATATCAATTCTGTCTGGTAGTTTCAGCATCATAAGCCAATCTGCCACCATGCCTGCTCAATGAATCTTCATCCCGCCTTCTTTGCTTTGAAGTGGTCTGATCTAGAAAGGGCATGGGAAGTTCTATTAAGTTTGGAAATATACAACAGAAGTATCTGCAGGGACATCAAAACAGCCATCATGCAATTAAACCCTTGTTCTGACCTAGACTTCCCCAAATCACAAACAAGCAGAGTCCTTGACCCAACAAAACCCCTTTTTATTAAGCTAATGTGAATTCCTCTCATTCACATGCAGCAAAGACCCGGCAAACAGTCTTTCAAGAGTGAATTTACAACCACAGACCTCATCAGGCTTGGAGAGCTGCCAGGCCAATATCTTCCAAACACAAAGCTGTACAAGAAAATACTGGGCAAGGAGTCTCTGAGAGTCACAAACAAATCTTCACACTAATTAAGTGAACTAATTGTCTCCTGCAAATTCCACTTCCCTATGGCTCCTCTTTATTCCCTATGGGAGGGGCCATTCACCATCCACCTTTACTCCCGAGGTGGCCCTTGTTCCTTAACTGTTCCCTTCTCCTGGCAGCTCTACACATGCGCACATCAGGAACAGGCTCTGGCTGTTCTTCTGCCCCACTGATCTCCGACTCTGAAGGCAGCTGATAACTGTTGGACGGCCCTGGCCACCCAAATCTGCCTCCGACACAGACCCCTCATCAAAGCCTTTCCCAGACTCCAGGACTGGCCCATGTTCCTCCCCAACCTCCTCACTGCCACTCTATTGGCCACTGGTGGGCCATAGCAACCCTTTGCTCAGTGCCCATTTTAAAAGGGCAGGCTTTTAATTACCTGCTTCTGGATGCCATCTTTGACTTTGTTGACAGTCAAGCTCATATTTCTCCTTTCTTTCCCGCTTTCTCTTGCAGGGGGGTCCATGCTGATTTCGGCCGTGTGCTGTTTCTTCCTGTTCTTTGGCCAGAGCGAGTCAGCCATGATTGGATGGCAGTGTCTCTTTTGTGGCACAAGCATCGCTGCCTGGAATGCCTTGAATGTCATCACAGTAGAGCTGTATCCCACGCATAAAAGGTGATTCATTTTTGCTGGTCTCTTTTCTGGAGAATCCTAGCGTCAGGGTTCCAAAAAACACCCTCAATGAAATAAAACTCTGAGGCTTGTGTTTTTTCAAAGTTCCACTTTAATAGAGATGTCATGTTGGCACATCTGGGAAAACCTGAATCTGAAAACTTCCTCTTTTCCCCACCCAGTTGAAAGTTCAAGTCCTTGCCCAGCACCCACATGTCCATCACATGGCCCAATCAGCCACTGTCACAAAGGAAGATTCCTCCCATCCAGATCCAGCCAGGTGCAGAGACAAAGATGACCTTGAGTTTCTAAGAAGAATGTTATTATGGCTGCATATCACCCAATTCCATATAACCCCCCCCCCTCCCATTTTCCTACAATAGAAAGTGTGGCAGGCCTGAAGTCCAAAAAGAAAAGATGGCTTGCAGGCATGACACCTAGTTTCCAGCTTTCAGTAATGTGTATCCTGGCATGTTGTTATTCGAATCATGCAAAATGTATTGCTTGAAAGCTCCCCTGGGGAATCTAGCCAATTTCCCCTTTTTCATATCTGCTTTACTATCCCAGAAAAGAACATAGAATAATAGGGTTGGAAGATACATTGGAGGTCTTCTAGTCTGACCCCCCCACCCAAGGGCAGGAGATCCCATACCATTCCAGACTTTCTTTGGGCTTTATACAGTGGTTGGATTCAAATAATTTAACAACCAGTTCTCTGCCCTAATGATTTCTTCCAACAACCAGTTCACCAAACTGCTCAGAAAGTTAATATCCGGTTCTTCCAAAGTGGTGCGAACTGGCTGAATCCCACCACTGGATGGGATGGGTGCGCATGATCATAGAAGGAATAACACAGAAACAGGAGAGAATAAAGGGACCCCTGAGATCTGCCAGTCCAACCACTTGCTCAGGCAGGAAACCCTATTCTGTTTCAGACAAATGGTTGCCCAATATTTTCTTAATAACCTCCAGTGTTGGAGCATTCACAACTTCTAGAGGCAAGTTGCCCCACTGATTAATTGTTCTAACTATCAGGAAAATCCTCTTACTACTAGGTTGCTTCTCTCCTTGATTAGTTTCCACCCATTGCTTCTTGTCCTGCCTTCTGTTGCTTTGGAAAATAGGTTGACCCCATTTTGTTTGTGGCAGCCCCTCAAATATTGGAAGGCTGTTATCATGTCACCCCGGTCCTCCTCTTAATTGCACGGGATCATCCTTCTCTTTCTTTTCAAATTTTAATGTTGGCTAAAAATGATCTTTTCTCTTGGGGAAAAGAGATTGAAAGCTGACCTTTAGAACTCTGAGAAATGTACTAATGGAATTAGGAGTAAAGATTATGCAACTGAAGTTGAAATGTAAGCTGTGCAATAAAAGGTAGGAATATTTATAACTAAACAAAACAGATAAAAATAAGACTGGATAACATTGGTGTAATTCTTGTTCAGTTACAGTTGCAAAACTATGTGTACAGATTAGATCAGGGGTGAAATTCAGCAGGTTCTGACAGGTTCTGGAGAACCAGTAGCGGAAATTTTGAGTAGTCCAGAGAGCCGACAAATACCACCTCTGCCTGGCCCCAGAGTGGGGAGGGAATGGAGATTTTGCAGTATCCTTTCCCCAAGAGTGGAGAGGG